>NC_056730.1:347642738-347907738 GCF_019279795.1 Protopterus annectens | reverse complement strand
ACAGTAATTACAAGAGATCCCTATTTTGGGCCTCTTCACTCCCATTAACAGTGCCTTTGGACAGATGTTTTGTAGTGAGAGGTTCAGAGTGTGGATCAAATGCAAATGCAGTGCACACACGTATATATATATATATATATATATATATATATATATATATATATATATATTTAAGCCACGGTGGTGCAGCGGTAGCATTGTTGCCTCACAGCAGGAGGTTCTTCCGTTCGATTCTCGGCTGGAGCGCCTTATGTGTGGAGTCTGCATGTCCTCCTTGTAGTTGAGTAGCGTTTGAAAGACATGTGTGAATGGGCATGCCTTTGTTGAAGGTTGGGCATCGAGCTGGCACCTCGGCACTGTAAAAATGTACTGCCAATCATTAGCGGACCAGAGTTTCATTGTGGCAACCCCTAACTGGGAAAATCTGAAAAAAAAACAATGTATGTCTATATATATATATATATATATATATATATATACATACATACATACATGTACATATATAACCTACTGTTGAATGACTGTGCTGCATGATATGTTTGCGAAAACTTTCCACCTATGTCCAGCTTAAATGGCTTAGTGGTAGATCGCTGTGGATGTGGTGTGAAGGGTCCTGGGTTTGAGACTTGCAAGGGTTGATTACTTTGTTGCTGGGCAGAACAAGGGCTGTTGGATACAGAGTGATTTAAGCAGTTGTAAGCAGGTTTACGTGGGTTTGCACTGTGGTAAGCAATGCTAACTTCCGGTTAAATAAGCTTACTGACAGTCTGACAGTGCTTAAGCTTTTTAGCCATTGCTTGCCGCCATGCAAACAGGCTTAAACCTACTTACTACTGCTTAAAAGTCCTTACTCCTACTTACCCCTGAGCTAATATCTTTAAAAGAAAATAAAAAGGGGTGATAGGAAAGTGGTGAAAAGGGGAGCATGCAGAGGGAAAAACAATAGGGAAAGTAGCTAGGGATGTTTAGGACAGGTGTATGGAAGGTCCATATCTGTCCATTTCTTCTACAGCAACAGCATATATACTGATTTTGGAGGTAGATTTTGAGACTCAAACCCATGAGAGAGGGGCAAGGACAACAATAATGTGTTGTGAAGCCAATTAGACCAGATTACGTGTCCAGTGGACACGTGTGCAAAATGCACAGCTATGTATGGGGCAAAAATTTTTTTGGGAGCAGATTGCCCTGTTTTTTTAAGGTGAGAGTGGGATGTTGGGGAAGGATAGTAGGTATATTTGGGGAGGTAGGTTGGGTAGGAAGACAGGCAAGACAGACAAGACAGCATACAGGGGCAGTATATGACACATGTGGGGGTAAACACCTTGGACGGGGAGGAGTGTTTGGAAATTGGAAGCCCATGAGTCCCCAAATGGAAACAGTGGGACTGAGGTCCCCACCCATGGGCAGTCACCACTGCTCCTACATGGCCCCAAAGGTGGCTGTGCTGGGTCTGAGCAGGACAGGCAGCCACCAGTGCAGCCATCTTCTGGGCTCTGAAGGTGCAGTGGTGACTGCATAGCCCCAAATGTGGCCCGCTCCCATGGAGGACAAGCCCCATCCCCTGTGGTGGTTCCACCCAAAGGTAGTGAAGGACCAGTGGATGAGGAGGTCCTGGGGTGGGTCTCAGATGTTCTGGGGCCTGGTGCCATGGCCAGATGAGGTTGGAGAGGTGGGTCAGCTGGGACCGGCCTTCCCAAATGTGTGTGTTGGTGTTGTTTCTTCAAAAACATATATGTGGTAATAATCAAATCAACAATTTATTTATTATTTATAACAGCATGCATAGCTATTCCCAGTAACCCAAAACACCAGATTTGGAACAGTTGCATAACAAACAGAACACATGCATATATGGAACCACAGTGGCCATTACAATGGCATGCGGATTACATTAATAGCAACAGACCACCAATGATAGTATTTCAACATGGAACATTAATAGAAACACATTTCAATATTTATTGAACAATAGAACATATGTCCGAACAGTAGATTTGGTGTAAACATACCCACTGATTTGTGTATTTAGATTATTGTTGCAGATATAGTGAGTAGAGAAAGATGTCACTTAACAACTTATATATCCTTGTAGTACTCATAACTTTAATGATCATTGCTCTAATCATTAAGGTACAGGTATTATTACAATACCCTGTGGCCTTGGTGTGGGCAGTGGTATGTTTGTACACAGTGTATACTGTCTTATAGCTAAATTCTACATCTCTTACCTGGTAGACCTGTGGAGGGGAATGTTTGTTAACACTACCTGACTGTTTCTCCAAATATTCCCAGATTCCAAGTTAATATTATGAACATACCTCTAAATCTCTTAATGCACACACTCTGGACAAAGCTTGACAACATGGGGTTACAAATAGGGATATGTTTTAAACATTGCTGTCATAAACTTGGAGAGTTGCTACAGTGACAATATTTGTTTTAATATACATTTTCTGAAGGTTTTGAGGTCTGAAAATCAAATGTATGTCATTATTTAGTGACTACAATTCTGAGATCATCCCACTGATTTGCAGGGGGACACAGGAACAGGCAGAAAATATTAGCCAATTATCTGGAGGTTCTGAAAAATCTGTACAGTTCAGAGGTATGATTATACATATAGCTTACTACCACTCCCAGGATTCGAACCATGGCTGTGTCTGCTAAAAATATAGCAATTTAAGTTGCAGCAGAGTGTGCTACTTGGATATTGCTGTCTATTTATTCGATGTTTTCTCTCTAAGTCTCTCTTGGTTGTACAATCTGACCTTGTAATTACAACAGTTTTATACAGATATTCCTAGACATATTTTTATGTAGCACAGTGTGAGAAACAGTGGTTGACACAACAATACTATTCTGATATCACATGTTACTGAATGCTACATGTTAGGCCATACTATACCACAGTAAACACGACCAATCCAGGATTTAAATCTTTATTGCCAGGCACAGTTTTCTTATCTGACAGACCTGTGGAAGGAATGTTTGTTAACACTACCTGACTGTTTCTACAGATATTCCCAGTTTACACGTTAATATTATGCACATACCTCTCAGTCTCTTAATGCACACATTCTGGACAAAGCTTGACAACATGGGGGTACAAATAGGTACATATTTTGAATATTGCTCTCATAAACTTGGATAGTTGCTAGAGTGACAGGATTTGTTTTAATATACATTTTCTGAAGGTTTTGAGGTCTGAAAAATCAAATGTATGTCATTATTTAGTGACTACAATTCTGAGATCATCCCACTGGTTTGCCAGGGGGACAGAGGAACAGGCAGAAAATATGAGCAAATTATCTGGACATTCTGAAAAAAAATCTGTACAGTTGAGAGGTATGATTATGCATACAGCTTACTACCACTCCCAGGATTTGAACCATGGCTGTGTCTGCTAACAATACAACAATTTTAAGTTTCAACAGAGTGTGCTATTTGGTTATTGCTGTCTATCTCTTTACTGTTTTCTGTCTATGTCTCTCTTGGTTGTACAATCTGATCTTGTACTTACAACAGTCTTTTACAGACATTCCTAGACTTTTTTTATGTAGCACAGTTTGGGTAACAGTGGTTAACACAACATTACTATTCAGAGAATGCAACAATAAATGCCATACAATACCAGAGTAAACACAACCAGTCCAGGATTTAGAGCTTTATTGCCAGACAGTTACAGTTTTATTTAAATATGACCTATATGGGACTATTACTATCATATTGTTTGGTTTATTCATAACAACCCATACACAGTTGTTATACTGCCAGGTGACTTTCTACTACTTTATATTTATTTGGTATGACTACTACAAGCAGGATTGTTACTCACCAGCATCGCAACACAGCCTTTGCAGCCTACTAGCATGGGCTTCCTGATTCACAGCCCACTCAGCTGCAGCTGGAAGGGAAATAGAGAAATATTTAGGCATACCTATCCATCATATACACAGGCTGGACATTAGTAAACAGTTATTAATATGAGTACTTACACACTGCTGGGACATCATCCCTCTGCCTTGCTTCTTGGACCCACTCATCCAAGAGCTCCCTCTTTCTCCACTTCAAGTTGGCATAGTGGTGCCGGACCTGCTCACCAGTCTGAAGGATACCAGTGGCACTGGTGAGATCATGGGCGAGATGGTCCCAGGTTTCTGCTTTCTATTGGGAGCCTTGGTACTAGCCCTGCAGCAGTCTCTCATCATGGTTATGTACCAGAAGTCCTACCATGACCTTGGACTCCTGTATGCCCCAGCGCTGTGCATGGAAGTGGATGCCCTCACCAAATCTTGCCATACTGCCTACAGTGGGAAGCTGAAACCAGTTATGAGCTGTATTCCTGCCTGTGGTGTTTAAATATGTCCAATTTCCCACCCTTTGACATGATTGGATGGCTTTGAATATGCTTATCTAAGCTAAGCTATAGGCAAACCTGCTTAGCTAAGGTTGGCAGTGCTTAAAGGGACAGCTTCAGCACTGCTTACCGATGGGCAAATGCACTTAGCTGGCTACTCATTGCTTAGCAGTCATATTTACACAATGCTTACACCTGGTAAGCAGAGCTGTGCAATGCTTAGCATTGGTTATTTTTTAATTTTATAGATTATTTGCTATATGGCATTGATTCATAATTCATTACATATTATAAATGTGTTTACTGTCCCTAACATCCCCCACTGTGCTTTCATTACATTTATTCATGTGTGACTATACTGTGTGGAGCACTTGCGTTTATATGGGGGTTTCACAACTTTATTAAACTGACACCTCACATCTGGACCTAATGCAGTACTCCAGTTAACAAATATATGTTATTTAGTAGCTAATAATAAAAAGAATTTTTATGTACTGCTTTCACATGTAAAATGAAAATTGGGTACAGTGGGGATTGAACTAGGAATGGCTGTTTGCAAAGTGTACACTTTAACCACTACACTATTGCAGTACTGTTTATATTGGATGCCTCTTGCTATTTAACTTCTTGTGCTGTTTAAGCTGGAATAAGCATAGCTAAGGAACGGGCACACCCGCTCAGCTACACTTAAACATTATTGCATTTAAAAAAAAAAGAATTTTTGTTGTGTTATTTTATCTGTACCATTCAGAATATCCCTGCTAATGCTGATCCTGTTATTTTATCAGCTTTCTGCTTTGTGGGACAATTGTCCCTTTTGGCTTTGTCCACAATACTTACTATGATGGGTTGGGAGGTGCGTGCTATGTGCTTATGCTACCTGTGTTATCCTAACAACGTTTGGCTTGGTAGGGATGATTGCCCCTTATGCCTTTGACCAGATTTGTTATCCTGATGGGTTGGGGGTGTTATGAGCATTCTCGCTCATTTTAAATTGCCGAAAGGCAATTCCGGAGTGCAGGGGGCATGTGTATTGTGAGAGTTCTGCTCGCAGATACACCCCCTGTGCTCGTACATGGAACCATGTCCATTTTAGAGCATGGCAGTGCGCCTTCATAAATACGCATGGCATGCTGCCATGCTGAACAGGAATCGTCTCTGCCATGCAGGAATAAATTATTCCTGCAAGACTGCTTGCTGAATCCCAGAGAATGTGTAATAGACAACACACTAGTCCCAACCATGGACCATACAATATTACCTGCTATAAATGTCTTGAGTTCCATCTGTTCACAGTCAAATAATACCATCCTAGGGTTCTTACATACTACATGTATCTTTACTGGTTCCATAAATCTTTCAAACAAAACTCTGTTATTTATGTGACTATTCTGTTACTCTGATATTCTCATCAATAGCATCCTTTTGCTGATGTGCTACCACCTGTCCATCTTTTCGGGGAACACACCTGACTTGGGTAGTTGTATTCTGTGGAAAAACATGACAGATGGCAAATGTTCTGATGTTTTAGGAGGCAAAAATGTTTTTTAACTTTTTTGTAAATATTGTAGGAAACAAATATTGCATTCTATATCTTATTGTGATATAAAACTACACAAACAGAAATTATTCTACAACGTGGTGTCTTACTTATTGGAAATAAAGTAAAATAAAATGTTTGCATTGATTGAGGGCAAGAATTGCCCTGCAAAATCTCATGTTTCAAAAAGAAAAAGTCTACAAGCAATCTTAAGGTGCTACTGCTCAATGCTAGGAGCTTAAACAAAAAACTCCACACCTTTCATGCCCTCTTCTCTCTCTTTCTCTCTCTGGAGAAGGTAGACATCTGTGCTATGACTGTGACTTGGTGTAAAGCCATAGAAAGTGCTCCAGAAGAACAAGGTTACAATACATTCCGCATGTTTAAACCAACAACAGTACAGACTGGGGACAAAGGTGGAGGTCTCTTGCTCTATTTTAGCAGCAAACGTACCTCCAGGCTGGTTAAACAAGATGATACCATGGAGCTCATTCACAAGTAAGTCAAAATAGATAAGGCCCCTCACCATATCATGACTAGCTACAGGTCACCATCTATGAACCTAGAGTCTCATGATTCTTACCTAAACCTAGTAGAGGTACTCGCCATCCAATCAAACACTCTATTCATGGGTGACTTCAACTACCTCTCTATAACCTGGGAAAGGTACACAGCCTCAAACTCACAGATTCACATGCTTCCTGGACTTTATTAACACAAATACCCAGAAGCAGATAGTGCACGCTCCAACCACAGGATCAAAGATACCAGATCTGGTACTTTTCAACATGGGAGAGCATTCCACTCCCTAATGTCGCATCCTCACTAGTGAGTTTCAATCACAAAGCTGTCTTATTCGAAGTAAACATCAACCCAGAAAATCCAGCTGAACCAGTAACAGTTAGGAACTATTCAAAGGCAAACTATGCCCTATTAAGTGACAGCTTGTCAAAATTCAAGGCTCCCCCGACCAGAAGACCACAGCTACCTATTCAGAATTATTCACAGAGTCACTGTACAAACATGTAAATGGCTGCCAGAGGCTGCCAAATCTACCAGAAATAAAACCAAAAGAAGCACTAAAAGCAAACCCCACTGGTAGAATCCTCACTTAAACAGGGTATATAGTAAAAGAAGAAAACTTCCTTAAAGACAAGCGCTTTCCTATGCAAATGAACAGGAACCTAAAAGGTATAATTAAGTCCAACAAGGCCATCTGTGAGGTCAGGATAGCCTTGCAGCCTAAGGACAATCAGAAGACTCTCTTCAGCTACATCCAGAACCTGAGAGGTAACAGACAACAGTGTGCTAAACTGGTGGTAAACAGTACCATCTACACCATGACATAGCAAATCTACTGACTGATAGATAAAGCTTAAATATCACCCCTCCCCCCCAAGCTCCACCTGGTGAAATCTCCTCCAATATCCTTACCCCAGCTATCAGCAGGGACCAGGTGTTGGCACCACAAGCTACAGCCAAGAACACTGCTTCTGTTGGTCCCAACGACATTCCCTGTAGCCTCCTGAATAGTCTAAAATATGACTTATTAGGACAACTTATGGCACTCTTGATACAGGCTACATTTCAACTTAATGGAGGACAGCAACAGTCATTCCCCTCCACAAGCATGGACTATCAACTGACTCAGTGAGCTACAGATCCATCAGTCTAACAAGCCTAATATGCAAAATCATGGAATGAATTATCATGGAAATGACAAACAAGAACACTGGCAACCCAACTGTGTGTTTCACTGAATAGTGTGTGTGCTGTGTCTCTCTCTGCAGTTTGTTCCCATTCACCCTCCCTGTTCTTGTTTTGGTGTTAGTGTTGGTGGCTCTGGAATTGCCCGCTCCTCCTGTAAGTCTGTATTTGACCACTCCTCCTGAGTCCATCTCATTTGCTCACTTAACTGAATACAGTGAGATCATATTCTGAGTCTAGTGTTCACTCTACTTAATACAGAGAGAAGCTTTGAGAAGGCCAACCCACTTAGGTTCTTCCTTCCTCTCTCCTTGCACTTTACTAACAAAAAAATGTGCACTTTATTCATCTGCTTTTACTGTATTTGTGTTTCCTCCTACTTTATTTTGCTTTTACCTCATCTTAAAAGTACTCAGTTTTATTTATTCTGCTGCATTTATTACTGCTTGATAGTAGCCTGATTAAATTGTAACTGTTATTCTAAATCTTTTGGTGTAAGCACTTGGGCTTCATACAGGTTGTTTTACATTAAGAATGTTTGTGGTCTGCACTGTTGTAGCAGGACAGGTAGCTTACAACCTTCTAAGCTGGGAATTGCTGATTGAAGGCTCAGTGTCTGCTATTCTAAAAGTGTATTAGTTCTGGTTTAAGCACTTGGGCTTCAGGCCAGTTATTCTACATTAAGATGGTTTGTGGTCTGCACTCTTGTGGGAGGAGATGCTGGATTCTGCTCTTCTGAGCTGGGAATTTCTGGCCACAGGCTTATTGTGTCTTATTTGAACTGTTTCTCTCTGAAATTGGTGCGCCTTGTTGCTATAGCATAGGACCAGATTCAGGCCTGCTGAATCTAGCTTTTTTTGTATAACATGAGCACTGATCCAGGCCATCTTTTTTTGGTGAAGGTTCCCCTGCACCCTAGTAGCGGGAGTGTGCAATTAGAACTTGTCTGATTGAAGACTGCTGGAACAGGGTTCAGTTTTGACCTTTTTTCTGGTTAATTGGGTAACTTGTTTAAATCAGTTTGTTCATTTTCTATTGTTTTAGATATATATATATATACTTTATTACTAGGGACATTGACTACAACTCTGAACTGAGATATATAACAATAAGCATCCTTTTCTGTGCATTTAAAGTGGTTTTTTATTGTATTTGCTTTATTTTCTGAAATATATATATATATATATATATATATATATATATATATATATATATATAAAAAAATATATATACTTGTTTCCCACTTTTCTAAGCTAGTATAGTCCAGTTTTCAGGTTAGTGCTGAATTCAGGGTTGTGTTACAAATCTCTGTGTTTGCCCATACCTTACTTGGATAGAAAGAAGTTTCTCTGTTCACCTGTGAGAGAGGGGAGCTTTGAACAGCCTATCTGTCCCTGGAGGAGTGGTTTTAGAACAGAAATTAGTAGTTTATTGGCCATTTTGGGCTAATTTCTATCTCTTTCATTTTCCTGCTATAAAAATCACATTTGCCCGGTTTTGCACTCCGGGCAGCGCCGGTTAGCTAGGGTATAACTACTTCTGGCTCCACAAAGTCTCGTCTTCAATTTTTCCCTTGGAGCTAGAAAAACATCATTTCTCAGCCCAGTACTTGCTCAAAACTCATAGCAAGCACTTATAAACCCTAGCACTAGACCCCCCATACTGTACAGAAGGACAAGGCTCTCTATTCGACCTTATCAGCTATTCAATAAAACAGTTCACTGTACCTATCCAGGCATGTCCAAAGGGCAGTTTCAGGTGTACTCTCCAGTCCAACTGGGGAATCTGGGCATTTTGAAGCAATGTTACAACTGCCTCATGTATGCAGACAACCCACTCCTCCTACCATCAAACACTAATACATGCGAGAGATGCAATTATACAGCCAAACTGGAGGCTAAGCTCTCTCAACCCAAGACTGGATCAGACAGTCAAGAGGAGAAAGGAAATACTGGCATCACATCACCAGTCTCACATAGACCCATTAAACCAGCACGGGCAAAAAACACACGTAAATGCACGAAAATATACTCAGAGACTCTAAATAAAAATCTACAAAAGCAACAGAGACCTCCAAAGCAGACATCCAAGCAACCTCCACCCCCTCCAACACAAGCCATGAAACACATACTTCACAAAACCAGCATGACACACAATCACAGCCCTTAAGGCAAAATAACATACCCAACATACTAGTAATAGGTGACTCTATAGTCAGGCACACTGACGTTCCACTCACTAGGCTGAATAAGGAGAAGGTTACTGTTAGCTGCCTGTTGGGTGCCAGGATCCACCACATAACACAAACACTCAGGTTACTCCAGAACAAGTACAAATATGATTCTGTCATTTTCCATGTTGGTGTGAATGACCTGAGCCATACCTTCTTGGACTACATGAAAAGAGATATGGAAGAGCTCTCTGATCACGTAGCCCAGGCCAGTATGACCCTGACCCTGAGTAGCATCCTACCATCACTAAGAATGATACAACGGTATAAAGAAAAAAATTATCAATTTCAACAATTGGCTAAGTTTTTGGTGTCATTCAAAGGGGATCCAGTGTCTGTCCACCTGGGATGACATACCTGACAAGCTACGCTGCTTTGCTAGAGATGGCTTGCACCTGTCACCTTTAGGCTTTCAAATACTGGCCAAGGCTTTTGCCACCCCCATAGTGCCTTTTTTTAGCCAAGGCTCAAAAGACAAACCCACTGCCGTAAATAGCACAAGTAACAAAAATCTGAGTAATGCTAATCAATGCCAGAAGTCTAAACCTCAAAATGCATGCACTTGAGGCACTCCTCAGTATGGAGAAAATCAATATATGTGCAGTAACAGAAACCTGGTTTAAGGCTCCAGAGAACACCCCAGCACTACCAGGCTACAACTCATACCATACATTTCGGCCACAGAACCCGGACTGAAATGCAAAAGGTGGGGGAGTATCCATATTCATCAAGGATACCCACACCTCCAGGTTAGTGGCACAGCACGATGCTTCAGAGATCATCCATGTGCAACTAACAACGGACAAAACTGCAATTCAAATTGTAGCTTGCTACAGATCACCCACCATGTTCCAAGACCCCCATTCCACATTTCCGGAAACACTGGGAAACATAAAGGTCCTACCAAACAACCTTATATTGGGTGATTTCAATTACCCAAACATTAACTGGGAGAACTATTCAAGTACTAATTCCCTTGCTCAACATTTCCTAGAATTTATAAACTCAAATGCTCTGGATCAACTGGTCAACACTTCCACCAGAGGTGACAACATATTGGACCTGGTCATCACCAACATGGGAGACAGGTGTTCCACACCGGAAGTCAACCCCTTACTGGTTAGAGCAGACCATAAACAAATCACTTTGGATATCCACATTCCACCCCCACCTCCAGACAAGGAAACCACCGTGAAAAACTTTTCAAAAGCAAACTTCACGTTACTTAAGATGGAGGTGGAAAGTTTCAAAGCCCCCATGCTAAAGGATAACACTGTCCAAGCTGCAAAATCCTTTACTAATGCGTTCTATGGGCACCTACAAGAATGCATGATTCATGCTATCCCAAGCAAAACCAAGACTCACTCCCCCAAGAAAAGGAAACCAGTCTGGTGGGCCCCTGCCATAAACAAGATATACAATAGAAGGAGGAAACTAGTACAGAAAAGAGTAAAATCCAAAGAAGGGAAGACATCCCTGATCAGTATCAGCAAGAAACTATGATCCCTCCTAAAATTGTCCAAGGTGAGCTTCGAAATAAAAATTGCCAAGCACTCAAAAGATAACCACAAGGCATTCTTTAGCTATGTCAAGAATCTAAGTGCCATGCTCAGATCTGCCCGGAGTTAATGCAGAATGGCACAAAATACACTGAACCAACTGATATTGCCAACATCCTGGCAGACAGGTTCAGTGCAAACTTCACCCCTATCTCACCCCCAAAAGAGCCCATAACCATACCAGAAGAATGTAGACCCCCTGAAATCACAAACACGCAGGTTAAAACAGCCCTCTCCAAAACCAAAAACACAGCATCAATGGGACCAGACAGTGTCCCAGGCTGCATCCTACATGAGCTCAAAGACAAACTAACTTCTCATCTAAACACACTGTTCAAACTCTGCCTCTCCACAGGCTACGTACCCATAGAGTGATGCACAGCAATGGTTATTCCGCTCCACAAAGGTGGAGCCACAACAGACCCCAGGAACTATTGCCCTATAAGCCTGACTAGCTTGGTCTGCAAGGCTATGGAGCACATCATCATGGAACTCATTAACAGAGACATTGGGAACCTCAAACACTGGACCCTACCCAGTTCGGTTTTGTTAAGGGCAGATCATGCCTCCTAAACCTGGTGGACCACTTTGAGACAGTTATGAAGACTATAGAAGAGGGAAAGGTGGTACACACAGCATACCTAGACCTCACAAAGGCCTTTGACACCATTCCCCATTCTGGTATTATAGACAAGCTCACCAGCCTGAACATAAACCCCTATGTCACAAGATGGGTTGCCAATTGGCTCACGGATAGAACCCACATGGTGAGAGTTGTGGAAGCTAGGTCTGACTCTAAACCGGTTACAAGTGGCGTTTCCCAGAGCTCAGTCCTAGGACCCCTCCTGTTCAGCATATACTTCTCAGAGGTACAGGTAAGCACAGGAGGACTATGGCTGACCAAGTTCACAGATGACTGCAAACTAGGAGCTATAATTGACTCTCCAGCTGACACAGACATCCTCCAAAAGGGTCTCACTGAGATGGATACCTGGTGTCAAAATCATGGCCTCAAGCTAAATGCCAAAATGTGCATAATCATCTCCTTTGGAAAAAACAAAGTACCCACAAACTACCACATAGCTGGCAGCCCCCTAAATACGGAAAACGTAATAAGGGATCTGGGGACTCAAGTAGATAGTAATCTCTCCTTTGATAATCACATTGCCAAAGTGGTTAGAAAATCCTTCTATGTGGCCCACCTAATCACAAAAGGGTGTGCATCCAGATCAAAGGAGGTCACTGTGCCCCTCTACTCATCACTCATCAGACCCATCATAGAGTACAACGCCCATTTGGGATGTACCTTACAAGACATCTGCAACAGCTGGAAAGACCACAGAAGTACCTCACCAAGAGGATCACTGACCTCAAACAGATGCCCTATGCAGCTCGACTGAAGAAACTCCAGCTGTACTTGGTTGCATACCGCCTACTCAGAGGTGATCTCTGCCTGATGTACAAGGCTATGTCCAACCCAGAATTGATGGACATGCTCCACCTAAAGAAAACCTTATCTCCTCGAGCCACACGCTCTAGGGATCTAAACCTCACCACAACAATAAATAGGACGTGCTGGAGGGTTAGATTCCTGTCCCAGAGACTTCCCATGCATTGGAACAGGATTCTAATCTACATTAGGCAGAGCTCCTCGCTAACACTCTTCAAGAGAAACCTTGATGAGTGGATGGGAAACAGAAAGTTTACCCCGGGGATCACTCTGCTGGACAGAGGCACAGGGAACTAATCTAAGGGGGTGGCAAAAGCCAACACATTCTGGCTAGGCTTATAAATGCCTTCAGGCAGATAGCCTAGTACCTACCTATGAACCTATGAACCTACAGACACTGGACCTACCCTAATTTGGCTTTGTTAAGGACAGATCATGCCTACCAAACCTACTAGACTTCTTTGAGAGGGTCACCAAGGTAATGGATGCTGGTAAAACAGTGCCTACTGCATACCTTGACCTGGCTAAGGCATTTTATACAATATTTTATTTATTTTATTTAGTTGACAATTGTTAATTGGGTTGTTCCAGCTGGGCCAGGACCCCATTTTCCGTGGAGACACAAGTAGAAAATCTCCAATACAGACAGGTACAGTACATAAACATGATAAACAATGTTTTTTTTTTTTGTACAGCAAAAACTTGAAGGTCTTATACAGTACATACAGCAATCAGTTATTCTAATACAAAGATATAAGTATAATACAGATGAATATTTAATGTACTCCAAGTAACCAAAGTATCCAATACAGCAGGCAACTCTCTTTAACTGCCTTTCCAAAAATTGGAATACCCTTCCACATAGTATTAGATCCATAAGTAATCTTAATCATTTGAAAATATCTCTCAAAAGACAATTATTTGAATCTTGGCTTTGCACATGTAACATTACAGATTAATTATTAACTTAGCACTACTTATACAATTTGGCTGTACATACTAACTCTGTTAACATATCCCTTTTAACAACACTACTTCTCTATAAGTAGTTACATTCCTAGCTGTAACTCTTACCACGGAAGCATTACTAACTATGCACTACTTTGCCTAAGTGATTCTTTCTACTTAATTTCCTAACTAATGTTATGTTCTTCCACATATATAACTTCAACCATATATTTGTCTATATTCAAGTGTTTAAAGTCTTGTTCTATTTGCTATTATGTATATATTTTTGTTTTTAAATTTTTATCCTGTAAATGTGTTAATACTCATTTTTTGTCTATAATTTCAATTACTTGATGTGATGACTTTGTATGTAAGCTTAAGCTAGAGCTTTTTCCTGGGGCTTCCTTTGAAAATGGGCACTGTCCCAGTCAGACCATCCCGGTAAACAAATGTAAAATAAAATAAATAAATACATAAAATAAATGTAGAGCTAGTAATATATACATATATACATGTGATGTAGAAGTCAAGCTTATGGTCGTAGACTTTTAGTAAAACTATGTGTTAAGAAATAAAAATAAGAAATGGTGGATTGAGATGTCTGTAGAGTGTTAGGTAGGGTCCTGACAATGGCAGGACTTTGTGTTAAGTAGGTGTAGTCTAAGTTCCTTTTTGAAGTGACTAGGATGGGGGAATGGATCTTATGTGTGAGGGGAGTTTATTCCAGGCTTGAGGTACAGTGCATTTGTATAGTAATTTCCTAACATTTTTGTTAGGTTTGTAAATATCTAGGAGTTGTTGATTGGATATGCAGTGAGGAAGAGTGGAGGTGTAAGAGGATACAAGGGAGGAAAGGGATGGGTAGGAAGATGGTTTGTATAGTATTGAGTGTGTGATTTGAAATTGTGATAGTAAGAGCATTTGGGAAATTCCAGCTATTGAAGAGAGTTGAGTGCTAGGCAGTGGCAAGAGTTGTAAGGAGAGTTAGTGGTAAATCTAGCTATTTTGTGGTATATTTGTTGGAGTTTAGATAAAGTTGTAGATTGCATGTTAGTTAGGATTAGGGCAGCATAGAGAAGGGAGGGGAGGAGGAGAACCTGAGGCAGGGAGAGTCTAGCATCTGAAGTAAGAAATTTTCTATTTCGGTATAGTTGACCAGGTTTTTGGTGTTTTTTTAATACTCTGAAGGATATGCAAGTTAAATTTTGTTCATCATCTATGATGGTACTCAGGAACTTCATGTGGGGTTCATGTTTAATGGTGGTCTTGTTGGAGGATGTGATGACAAAGGCTGATTTATGCTGAGAGAGAACAAGGGAGAAATTGCAGGAGTTTAGTTTTTTAGAGTTTACGATGAGCTGGTTATCAGACAGCCACTTTTCAATGGATAGGAGAGAGTCTTGGGTAAGAGCTTGGAGGTCTGAGATATTGTTGGAAATGGAGATGAGTGTAGAATCATCAGCATATTGAATCAGGGAGGATTGTTTGCAAGAGGTGTGGAGATCTTTGGTGAAAATATTGAACATGAGGGTGCCCAGGGTGGAACCCTGGGGTACGCCAGATGTGATGGGTAGGGAGGGGGATCATGAAGTGAGCCATCTGACAGATTGTTGCCTGTTGGAGAGGTAACTGGCACACAGGCATTGTTGACAAGTTTTCTGAGCTAGGTGTATACCCTTACATAACTCAGTGGATTGCTGGTTGGCTCACGGACAGGACCCAAGAAATCGGGATTGGTGAGACCACCTCAGCTAAGCGGGTGGTCACCAGAAGTGTACCGCAGGGCTCTTTGATGGGCCCCCTCCTATTTGGCAATTACTTTTCAGAACTCAAGGCTAATGTTGAAGACCTCTGGATCACCAAGTTGCTCAATAAATAAATAAATGATTCATCCCTTGGACCCATGCTATTCACTGAAAACAGTTCAGCAAACTAGTTACATGAACTCAGAATGTAAAATCTCCCCAGGTAAACTACAGCAAGCACAGGAGACCAATGCTCTGCCATTTGTAGATACCCTGTAGCTTAACTGCAGGGATTTTATATCCCCAATCATTTGCTATGCAATCTGGATTGGTTGCGTGTCTGGGAAAGTTTGTCCCCAGCATGGAGCTGTATCCTAAATGGATCCACCTTTAGGGGATTGTTTTTTTTTCACCTGCATGACTATTGCACTCTTTTTCCATAATTTCACTCATTCCATTTGTTCTTTTATTGTATGACAATGAACTAAGAAATGTTAACATCTGGCAGTATAGAGTTAATGCTATGATGTCTCAGCAAGGTTTATCCTATAGCCACAGGTTTTATTCTCATCAGGTCTCCACATCCATTGTGCATGAGTCAGTGCGAGTCACAAAGCCAAACAGTACTTGTAATTCACCTCTATAAAATGCAATTCATTCCTCATGGACTTACCTGGTTAACAAATGAATGAAATATAAACTAAACAAAAAAAGGTCTGGTGTCAGACATGAACCATCCCACTGGCACAAAAAGTATTGCAAAAATCTATAACTGTTTATAAAAAACATGGCATTTTATCTTACTTTTAAAGGTGCTTCCAACTGATGATTAGTCATACTGTGTGCTGCATTCCTTCTGACAGTTATCTCTCATATCTTGTACTTTATTATCTCTAATATGCAGACATTATTCCTTACCCTGTTTGACCTTCAAGGTGAAAAGGTCCGGGACTTCCAGCCTACTTTCATACTTAGAATTCTCAGTCTTACATACCATCTTGGCTATTTTCTTTTGGACTTTTTCACCATCCTAATCACTATTTATTTATGTCTCCACCAGAAATGCACATTAAGCTATGTAGAGTCACCAAAGACCTGTATAGTGTGAAATCTGCTTCCCCTGTGCTACACCCATGTTTCAAGTCTAAATTCAATGAAGCCTCAACCAGATGAAACAAACTGATTGAATTTTAGCTCAACAAAGCCTAAAAAGCCCCTGCCCCCATTTGGGCAGGATTCATTTTCCCTTACCTTCTTACTTAAATATACTAGCCTTACAGTTACACAATCACAGAGAAAAGAGAAAAGGACACACACACACACACACACACACACACACACACACACACACACACACACACAAAAATCATTGCTAGCACACAAACAGAAACTGCATCCATAGTTATTTCCTATAGGTTCATAGGTGTGTACTAGGCTGATGGCCCTGGAGTCTTTACAAGCCTAGCCCATAGAAGTGCCCTGGCATTGTGCCGCCCGACGTATAGGAAAAGCTGTGGGGAGTTCAACACCAGGGAATAACATTTGATATGTTTGATCCTCACACAGCTTACCTCAGTAAAAGTGTAAGGAAACCATGAAAAGCATTCCAGTTTCCCTTGAGTTCATATTTCTATTGAGGCATAATAACATCTGAATTTCTCATTCTTTGGTGTCATAATCACCCCAGTATTATTCTCCTCTTTCATTTTTATTAGAAATATAACCCAAGACAATATTCTTTCTTGATTTTTTCCCTCAAAACACCTCACCCAGCACTTGTTAATACCTATGCAAACTGCCATATTTTATATCAGTTTAAGTCTATGTGGAGACTGAAGTCTCCGGTTTGAAGCAGTGTTTCTACCTTCTCAATATCTGTGAATAAATCGGTTTGGCTTTCTATATGATGCGTGATGTTGCATGCAGATGGTATAGATAGCCTCAAGTCTACTGCAAATCCCTATAATTCCCTGCTGTGGTCTGGAATGAGTAACAATATGGGTTTATATCATAAGCTCGAAAGCTGATAACTCCGAAGCACAAAACTCCGAACTTCAAACCTCGAAGTTCAAAAACGTTGAACCGTAGAACGGAGATCACCATAGAGTGCAAGGAATGAAGATTTCCCTTTACTGCACTGTAGTGCAATCCTGGAGTTGGTATATTTAAGTAGCGGGGTGTGTGGGGGGTGCAGGGGGGCTTGCCCCCCTGCATAGAGCATTTTGTTTTTTGTTTTGGGTAATTAGGGTTTTTTTTGGTGGATTCGATGTTGTCATCTTTCGAGGTTTGAAGTTCGCGGTTTTGAGCTACGGAGTTATCAGCTTTCGATTATGTGATATAGACCCTAACAATACTATTGTCTCGTTTTTGTCCTTTGATCTTTTCTCATGAGTAACAATACCACTGTCTCGTTTTTGTCCTTTGATCCTTTCTCATGAGTAACAATACTACTTTCTCGTTTTTGTCCTTTGATCCTTTCTCATCAGCCATTTCTTCAACAGTTTTATAATTTTACCCACGACATTAAACCAGCTCCCCTACAACTTTCTTATTATTACTCTGTAGTTTTGAAATCAAAGTAATGCTGAGGTTCAGGTGTACATTCTTTAGCCATCTTTAGTCTCAGTCTAGACTGATTTAATCGCATTGGATTAAACAAATGTGAGAAGTGCTGCCATCAGTGAAGCTGCAATTCTTATTGTTATGATGTACTTTCAACCCGGAGTCCCAGAATTATAAAACTAACCAGTGGTTTTCTCAAGAAAGCCATTATAATTGCTGGTTTACAGCTAAATTAATATGATGTTGACCCTGATTTGTGTAGGAAAGACCGTACTGCCAGTTTTCCATTCCACAAGAACTAAGTCCTGTCAAGGGATGGGTTGAAGATCATTTCAGTTTATTAGCTCCCTGACTCTTGTAATTTTTATGGTACTCTTGGCTGTACTCCATGAGGTGTAGGCCTTGCCACTATGCAGCCTGAATAACTCTTCACAATTCTCCCTTCACTATGACCACCCTAGTCATAAAATGTCCTTGAATAATAAACAGAATACTCACCAGACCACACCTTCTCTCTTTTTATTGTAATTGACAACTAAGCAGAATTGTAAATTATAGCAATAACCCATGCCTGTGTGTGGGTAATGCTGTATTTACCCATGGTTGGCGTAGTTTGGTCACGAGGGCGAAGCCCGAGTGGCCAAACAAAGCCAACCGTGGGTAAATCCAGCATTACCCACACCCAGAAGTGGGTTATTGCTATTACACAATGACATTATTTAAGAAAAAAAATAATTACTTTTCTTAAATAATGGCATTGTATAATTGCCTCCTTGCTGCCCTTCTGTAGCTGTCTGGTATTCTGCGGCAGTTCTGATGTACTGTGCGATGCAGTACATCAGAGCTAAGGGCAAAAGCAATGGAGAAAGCAAGATCTCCATTGCTTTTTACTGTTTCGCTATGTTAAATGGGTTTAACATAGCGAGATGGCTTTAAAAAAAGCAACGGAGAATCTCCGTTGCTTATTTTAAAGCTGTCTCGCTATGTTAAACCCATTTAACATAGCGAGACAGTTTTGAAAAAAGCAACGGAGAAAACAAGATCTCTGTTGCTTTTTACAAACTGTTTCGCTATGTTAAATGGGTTTAGCATAGCGAGACAGCTTTAAAATAAGCAACGGAGATCTTCGTTGCTTATTTTAAAGCTGTCTCGCTATGTTAAACCCATTTAACATAGCGAGACAGGTTTAAAAAAAAAAGCAACGGAGAAAGCAAGATCTCCGTTGCTTTTTACACACTGTCTCGCTGTGTTAAAGGAGTTTAACATAGCGAGACAGCTTTAAAAAAAGCAACGGAGATCTCCGTTGCTTTTTTTAAACTTGTCCCGCTATGTTAAACTCCTTTAACATAGCGAGACAGTGTTTTAAAAAAGACACATACTAATGGAAAAAATCCGGGCGACCGGACCTTTTTCCATTAGTATAAGTCGATTTACAACGTGCACGCTGACCAATCAGCGTGCACGTTTTGGAATATTAATGGGGGGTCATGGTATAATGTACTTCTCTACCCAGTCTCTTCTGCCTCTGTTTCCTTTAACTAATACACCTGAAAACAGTTCATCCCCATTTTATCTGCAACAACTAGCTTTGCAGCTTCTGTTTTTTCCTTCACTCTTTATTTACTCTATTTTCTCTAAACCACTTTATTACTTTAAATTTTCCCTGACTGATGACATTACATTTGTATACTGTAGCAGGATTCTGGAGTCGGAAATTAAAGGCAAACTGCTCAAAGTTTAAGAAAACGGGTTGAAACACAGTAGTATTACGTTCACCTCTCCGGCCATAGTTTGATTTCCTTCCTGCTGTAGCTGCAGTACCTTTCTTGCCTAATACTGTGATAACATCATATTCAGTAGTACGACATATATTTTATCTTACTTTTGTGTTCTCTGTGTACACAGTGAATAAAATACAAGGTATTTAACCTTCTGCTGTCACAACAGCTTAGTGGATTCAGTTACAGAAAACAAAAGTGAAGATGTAATTCTTTCTGATGTATCCCTGCACATTGGTCACAATCTTTCCTAGGTTTAATGTATCCATTGTTAGTGTTTTTATCATCTTTGTATGCTCCACAGTGAGTGAGAACAATTCCCTCTTGGTTTTGGCAGCTTTCTCTTTCTCTCCCATTCTTCTAGCTACTTTATCACTTGGTCTTTAAGTTCAGTTGCATCTAAAGGGCTTGTGAGCAAGGCCTTTGAGACACAGCACACAGTAACTTAGCCATGCTAGCTAACAGTGCATCCTTTCATTAACATCTTTACTATAACAAATTTATTAATAATTGAATAAAATTAAATTTGACCCCTGAAATGGAGAATGTAAAACTTATACACTATTAAATAACTTTTGTTGTTTAACCACTTTTGACGCCATTAAAATTTTGTATTCAGTCTACAAATTATGTGTATTTTTGGGTTCCTTTCAATTTATCATCATTTCAGAACATCAAAATTCATATGATCAAGACCATATGGTTGATGTTTGGAAATCACAGACTGTACTGAGATCAAGGTACAGTGGAGATCTGACAATTTCCCTTGTCTTTACTGTAGTGCAATCTCAGAGTTGATATATATATAATCAGTGTGTGTGTGTGTGTGTGTGGGGGGGGGGCTTGCCCCCGTAAAAACACAATTTTTGCTGTTTCTGTATTTTTCAACATTTCAGAACATCAATCATATGGTCATTCTGCAATGTCAATGTTGTGAAGTACATCCACATTTTCATGTATATTATCTCATCTGTCACATATTTTCACATCTGGCATAGAGATCACACCTCCTCCAGATGGATGTCTTGAGGCATGCACTGGTTCATCCACAACCAAACTTTCCAGTATTAAAAGAGTCCACGTGCATGAACATATGTCTTAGGCAGAGACAAAGACAGAAAATGAGCGAAAGAAACCCTGAGAGTCACTAGGCTAGGCTGATGGCCTAATAACCAGTGATGATTTACACAGAACATTACAAAGATAGAAATCATCAATCCTATTTTATAACAGGGCATCACCCTTTCTATTCTAGAATAAAATGAGAACTATAATAGAACATTTAAAGTTAATACCATCAGTGAAGACTAATGTATCAGACATGCAACAATTGAGAGACATAGTTGGAGGGAAGTAATAGCGATAATAAAACAATTAGTAGGATCCTATGTGGTGTATCATGTGCATTTCTGGTGATCTCTCCTTCACAAAGATATATATATGATAGAGACAATTTAAAAGTTGATAAGAAAAATGTTGCACATCATTCACCAGAAGCCAACTGAAGAAGCATTAGTCTAAAATAACAGCACTAGAGAAGGATATAATTTAAAAGTCTGAGTAACTCAAGAGATTATAGAGCTGAAAAGGGTACCAAATTTCAAAAAAGATATATGTATATGACCAGCAGGACACATTCCATGGATGCAGGAGAGATGGTGTTAGAGAATCTGTAAGAAGTATTTTTCCCAAACAAGATGGAAAATAAACATTCTTTACAAACAGTAGGGTCAATATTGGGTTGCTGTTCAAGAATGCATGGAAAAGGAATATGAACATTTTTATGAAAGATTTTTGAAAAAAATAAATCAATAAAGTGTATGTTTATGTGGATATGTATATTATTAGGTAGGTAGGTTGGTAGGTATGACCAAGTAGGTGAACCAATTGTCCCTTTTCTGGAAGAAAAACATAACTTTTTTATATTTCTTACCTTTAGCTGGTGGGTCTGTGCTTCTGGTCTTTACCATGTGGTTCTTAGGTTCATAGATTCATAGGTGTTTACTAGGCTAATGACCACAAGGGCTTTTTTAAGCCTAGCCATCCATCTCATATCTCTGACGAGTTCTGATACCCTTGATAAGCATGGGCCTGGGAGATGAACCATTTACAGGTTACCTGTTTGCATCAGATACATAGGTGCCAAGCCAGGGATGAATTTCCAGTTTCCCATTCAATTGTGGATGTTACACTTGAATTGGATTAGGGAGGAACTCTGCTTCACATGCATGGGGAGTCTGTTCCATAGACGGGGTATTCTCTGGGATACATATCTATCTCTCCAGCAGGTCCTATTTATATCACAGGCGAGGTTTAAGTCTTTAGAATGGGTAATTCTGGTATAGTTTGTTTTGTGGATATGCAGGAGGTTCATCAGAGTGGGGTCTGACAATTCCCTGTATGCCAGACATAGATGTCTCCTCAAAAGCCTGTAGGAGACAGAATACAGGGATAGGGCCTTGATGTGGTCTGCCTAGGACTTATTACTTATGCCCTGTATTCTTTTAGTGAGGAACCCCTGTGGACATTCTAGTTGTTGGATGTGCCTGGTTTGGTACATACCAAAGGGGACATTGTACTCAATGATAGGTCTGATGAATGCTGAATACAGTGGAACAATGACTTCCTTGGACTTAGATGCCATACCTTTGTTTATAAGTGCACAATATAGAATGATTTCCTCACCACTGTAGACTGATTCACTTTAGAAGCTCGAAATACTGAAATGTCGAAATTCAGTATTTTGCACCCATAAAGTGAAATCTTGAAAAGAACAAAAACTCAGAAGCGCGAAATTCAAAACCTCTCATAGGAGATTAGTGCTTCTGGTGTTTTGCTGTGGTTATGGATTCAGGTAAGTGTTTATGTGTTTTGGGTAGGGGTTATGGTATGTGTTGGTGTGTTTTGTTGCTGTGATGTGTGTGTGTGTGTGTGTGTGTGTGTGTGTGTGTGTGTGTGTGTGTGTGTGTGTGTGTGCGAGGAGAATGTAGCTCATGTGGTAGTGTTTTGTGTGTTTTTGCATGTAGTGCGACCTCGGAGTTAGAATATTTAAGTAGGGGTGTGTGGGGGGGCACAGCCCCCCACATGGGGAGTGCAGGGGGGCTTGCCATCCTGTTTTTTATGTAGGACAGAGCTTGTGTTTGTGTGTGGGGAGGAAGGTGTGTGTTTGTGTACAGCAGAAGCGCTAATTCAAAATCTCCAGTATGCGAGAGTTTGAATTTCGCGCTTCTGAGTTTTCATTCTTTTCAGGATTCCACTTTATGGGCTCTAAATACTGAATTTCTATATTTCAGTATTTTGAGCTTCTAAAGTGAATCCCTGTAGACACATGATGATCAAAGGCTAGATTACTATCTATGTGTGTCCCTAAGTCCCTGACTACTGGGTCAACTCTAAGGGGTGTGTTGTCAATATGATAGTTACCACTGATGGATGACTTCCCAAAGGATACTATTATGCATTTCTTGGCATTTAGTTTTGACCTTTTTTTTAAACTGTCTGCCTACTAAGCACCAACCCACCCATATCCTATCTAGCCTATCTATTCCTCATTATACTGAAACTGATTACCAGCCCATTTGCTCTCCTATAAGGTTAGAGCCAATCATGGGTCTATCATCCCCCTGCCTCAGAAGTATCTAATAACCTTTTAACAGCCTCCAGGGGAGAGACAAGTGTTTCAAGTCTTTGGGGAAAAGCATGCCAGCTTCCCTACATGACTTACCTTGAATGCTATGCACAGTGATGGGAGTATTACAATATGTAATGTATTACTGTAATATATTACAATTTCTAGTAACTAGTAATATAACTAGTTACTTTTTCAAACTAGCAATGAAGCAATAATAATATATTACTTTTTTTAGTAACTAGTAACATAAATGTGCATTACTTTTGAGTTAGTTACTTTTGCTTAAACCAGTGATTTTCAATGTGGGGAATATTGCCCCCTAAAGAGTGATGGAAAATTTCCAGGGGCCCTGGATAGTAATCAGATGTTAGAAGGTAACAGAGACTTTGAAGGGGCAATTTGGATAAAAATTTACAACATAATGTTGGCACAACTCATAGCATGTAGCATTCATAATAGATCATTAGAATTAGTCTGGAGCAAAATATACTTCATTTTTTTAGCACTGCAAGAAGGTGAAAGCTAATGACAACCAGACTTCAGCCCTGCTCTGGTACTGTGGGACTCTCACCCACTAAAACACTCTCTAACAGTGGGACAATTCCAGCCTGCCAGAGATCATATCCTTACTTTGACATATAATAAATGGCATTGGTTCTCCATACTGCTGCGAGTCGAAATCAAACACACCACTCATTGGTTTAACACCTGATGCTCCAACCCACTGCACCAAGCAGGACTCTTCAGGTGGATCTATGATCAACCAACTTCGGTCTTGACAATTATTTATGTTCTATTTAAAATTCTTTTCTGGTTTCGATTTTTAGTTGCTGAAAACAGGCAAAATGTGATAGTTTTTTATAAGTATTGTGCTGCTGGCTGTGTATGGTTTGGCTTAATTATTATTTGTGACTCTCTAGCTATAAAGACTAGTCTTCTTCTCCTTTTGGCTGCTCCCATTAGGGGTCACCATGGCAGATCATCAGTCTGCAGAACAAGTGGCACTGTGGCAGTAGAAGTTTATGGTGTTGAGTTGCCAGCTGCTCCTGTTAGGGGTCACCAAGGTGGATTATTGGTCTACAGAACAAGTGGCAGTAAAGTTTTATGGTACTGAGTTGCCAACCAGGTACCCAACGTTCCACAGAAGGCACACACATGCACACCTAGGGCCAATATAGAATGTCCAAAATATCTGCAACATGTCTTGGGAATGTGGAATGAAACTGGAGCACCCAGAGGAAGCCCACAAGAACACAGGGAGGACATGCACCCCCAGCTGAGAATCAAACTGGAAAACCTCTTGCTGACAGGTGACAATGCTAACCACTGCACCACTGTGCCACCTGGCTGTAAAGACTAGTCTGCTGGAGTTTTTCAACTATTAAATGCTATTCATCATCATTGTAACAATGTGTATACAACTTTAATTGTAAGTCTTTCGGCTTTTCCTGGTTAGGGGTTGCCACAGCGGAACTCCGGTCCGCTAATGATTGGCAGTGGATTTTTACGGTGCTGAGTTGCCAACCTAATGCCCAACCTTCAAAGAAAGCACACCCATTCACTCACGCACCTACCTGCATGTGTTTAAGCCACACTCCACTGCGGGGAGGACATGCAGACTCCACACAGAAGGCTATCCAGCGGAGAATTGAATGGGAGAACCTCTTGCTGTGAGGAGACAACACTAACCGCTGCACCACCGTGGCCTACTGTATACAACTTTAATAATACACTTATATGCATGCACTTACTTGTGTGAGTAAATCTCAATATTATAATTGATAAACTATACTTATGTAAAAGTAATGCATTACTTTAGTTAGTAACTAGTAATAGTAATATATTACTTTTTTAGAAAAGTTAATAAGTAATAGAAATATATTACTTTCACTGAAAAGTAACTAGTAATAGTGACTTATTACTTTTATAAGTAACTAGCACAACACTGGCTATGCAGCTATGTCATGGTAGCATATCCCAATGGCTCAGACTCCACAGGCTGCACTACCTCAAGTTCCCAGTAGGTGCTGCCCAAGTGGCAAGCTAAGTCACCTCCTTCCCCAAGATAAGAGAGCTATATGCTACTCACTCCTGTCCTCCCACTCTACTCTGTCCAGTTTCAGTGACCTTTAATCATACATGCTTCACATGGGTCACAGTTAAGACTTCAATCTTCAGCATCAAAAGAGCAGTGCATATGGTGTCCTTTGAAATGGATGTACAGTATTTATTCTATTGCTAAGACATTTTAAAATTTTAATACTTGAAAACTAACTTAAAAACAATTTCTTGTTAGATATGTACGTGTGTGAATGCAAAAAAAAAACAAAAAAACAGAAGACTACTGGATTATAGGAATTATGTTTTATGTGTGGTTTGAGGCTGTGAGGAACAGGGCCTTCATGTTCTTTCTTTTTTTTAAACCTTTATTAAATTATCGCTTGTGACACAGGTAAACTTACAGTTATATAAAAGTAATAAAACCATATCAAGTTAACATTTACAAACATTATTATACAGATATATTGTTCTATGCCAATTAATTAAAGCAACATTACATACATTGTTCATTTCCTGCCTTCTGTTAAACCTCATTCCTCCAAAACATTTTTCTGCATGTATTCTTCCATAGTTTCCATTTTTTTATGTAATTCACCCCTACCCTTTTCGAAAGATCCCGCTTCCTGTTCTTTTATCTTTGTTACAATATTCACTACTTCAGGTATAGTTGGCGTAGACTTTGATTTCCATTTTTTATCAGCTGCTGTTTTGGAAGCCACCCAAATTAAAATTAGCAAGGCCTTGTCTAGGCATTTCAGATCCTGTATCCTAGCTCAAAAAATCATTCCTTTAGTTATACTCATTTTCTCATCCAGTATTTCTGATAGAGTACTTGGTAAGGAAGTTTTAAAGTCTGCTAACTCATTACACTCCAAGAATATATACTCCAGATACATCTTTGTTCCTCATTACATCTCCAACATTTGTCATCTCTCTGAGAACAATTCTCTGAAGTCTGCTTGAAGTATAAAACTATCTATGCAAACACTTCCAGGCAAAAATGCTAAATCTTCTAGATTTTGTTGATTATTTGGGAGCCATACATATGTTCTCCCACTGTTTCTTTGTGAATTGCTTATCTAATCTCTCTTCCCAATCTTTTCTGACCTCCTCTGATTGATTCCTATAGTTATCATACAATATTTTGTGTTCCCTACTAATTATCCGTTTTTAACAAAAGTTTCTGTTCTAGATTCAATTAAAAACTAGACCAGTGCAGGTCTTTCATTTAGGATTCTGCTATCCCTTTATCTGTCTATACTCTGATATCAATCCCTGAAATTCAAATGTTTTCATGGCCTCTGCATTCTTTTCTTGGGGGGCTTTTTAACCCTAGCCAAGTTTTGCCAAAATAATAATGATGGCCTGTATCCAAATAAAATATTGAGGGCCAGGCATTTTAAGCCACATCTGTCCATAAGGGACATGGGTGCTAGGCCTGGCGTAAATTTCCTATTCCCCATCCACTGGTCTAGGTTGTGCTTAAACTGGGTAATAGACAAACTCAGCTTCACATGGATGGGAAAGCTGTTCCATAGGAGGGCCAGTCTCTGGGACACATGTCAGTCTCTCCAACATGTTCCATTTAGGTCACAGACAAAATTCAGGTCTCTAGACCTTGTACTTCTGATACTCTTTGACTTATGAATATGTAGGAGCCTCCTTAGTGTGGGGTTTGTGGAGGTCTTGTAAGCCAGACATAGATCACCCCTCAGCAATCTACAAGAGACTGAGTAGAGGGGAAAGGGCTTTAAGATGCTCTGCATAAGGCAGGTGTGTTATGCCTTGTATTATTTTTGCAAGCAAGCTCTGAGGTCTCACTCTAGTTGATGCATATGCATGATCAGGTAAATACCAAAAGGAACATTGTACTCTTTGACTGATCTGATAAGGGCAGAGTACAGTGGGATAATGACCTCTTTGGACCTAAATGCTATGTCCTTACTTACAAGTTGCATAACATAAAAGGATTTCCTCACCACTGTGGCCATGTGATGGTCGAAGGTAAGGGTACTGTCTATGTGTGTACCCAGATCACTCAACACTAGGTTGACTATTAGGGGTGTATTATCAGCTTGGTAATTAGCCAGGATGGTTGACTTCCCAAAGGATACAATTACGCATTTCTTAGACTTGAGTTGAAGACCATGGCTTTGGCACCATTTGTTCATCATTGATAGACCTTCTAGAAGAATGTTAGTGTCTGCAAGGGAGTCGATGATAACCCCAAGCCTGTAATCACATGCAAATTTAGTCAGCCATAAACCTTCAGCATTTGCTTCCATTTCAGCGAAATAGATGCCAAAAAGAAGTGGGCCCAGTATTGAGTCCTGGGGGACTCTACTAGTGACTGGCCTCTTGGTGGAGGTAGCCTCACCTATTTTGACCTCCTGGGCCCTATTAGTGAGCCAGTTTGCTATCCAGTGGGTGATAAAAGAGTTTATACCTAAATTAGTGAGCTTATCTATAAAGCCTGAGTTGGGTACTGTATCAAAAGCCTTGGCCAGGTCAAGGTAAGCTGCCTGCAGATTCTTACCTTCATCCAGTGCTTCGGTGATCCTCTCAGAAAAGTTCACCAGATTTAATAGGCATGACCTTCCTTTAACAAAGCAGAACTGTGATGGGTCCAACATTTGCAGGTCACCTATGTCTTCATTTATCATCTCCATGATGATTCTTTCCAAGTCTTTACATACAAGGCTGGTAAGACTTATGGGCCTGTAGTTACCTGGATCAATGGTTGGACCTCCTTTGTGCAGGGAATACCTGTAGCCATCTTTCATTCCTTGGGCACAAAACCTGACTGAAGGCTCCAGCTGAAAAGTGATTCAAGTGGACCAGAGAAGTCTTGTTTCATGCTATTTATTAAACATCCTGGGATGTTATCGAGGCCCATTAATGCAGTCGTTTTGGCCTTGGAAACTGCATTGATGACCTGTTCCTTAGCAATGGTTGGAGGGATTGTGGTATGCGGTATTTCCTTTGGACTATCAGGGGGAGTGGGGGGAGACAGTTGTGCCAAAA
Organism: Protopterus annectens; assembly: GCF_019279795.1. Taxonomy (NCBI): domain Eukaryota; kingdom Metazoa; phylum Chordata; order Ceratodontiformes; family Protopteridae; genus Protopterus; species Protopterus annectens. The sequence goes on along the minus strand of NC_056730.1, from coordinate 347,879,143 downwards.
AGTTGGCAATGGCTTCTGGTTCAACTCCCTAAACATAAAAAATATACTAGAAATAGGGAAAAACACAAACACACGCTTAGGGGATAGAGCAAATACAAGTAAGGTTGGGACATACAGTTGTGGTAAATGTAAACAATGTGAAATGGTCATAAATTGTGAAAAAATATACTTGGAATGTAGAGACATATGGTTGTATGGTAAGGGGTACTTTAACTGTGAGTCGAGAGGGGTAGTGTACCTAGTAATTTGCAAAAAGTGTCCTTCCTATTACGTAGGTAAGACGGAGAGATCCTTGAAAAAGAGGATCTATGAACACACCTATGATATCAGGAAAGGGAAGGACACCAACGCATTATATAGACATACAACAACATGCAAAGATTATGACTATGCTTTCTTTGTCCTGGACCAAGTCAAAACTGATATAAGAGGGGGCCCATGGGAGGAGAACATAGGATACAGGGAGCTGTGGTGGCAAGTGGCTTTGGAAGCCAATAGATCCCCTGGCTTGAACGAATATATCTCTATACTACCATTATTAAAGCTGAAAGCAGCTTAAGCCAAGTAGTAAAAGATATAATATAATTCGCCACAAGATGGCGTTACTACTTATGAAAGAACATAATGATTTCCAATGGAAACTTTGTTAAAAATATACACAGCATCCAACACTTTTAAGTGTAAATATTTTCGAACGACTTTGAAAGTAATAGAGAAAATATTTTGTTTTTACAAATGTATTATGGAACAGCATTTTTTAAAAAAGTATTCAGTGCTTTTATATAGTTTTATACCTTCACACACACACTCACAGGCATATAATATACATTGCCGCTTTTACCCAAACTAATTTTGGTTAGTTAATTAGTTAAATGGTGGTGAGATTTGATTGGTTTTTGAAATTTTAAATATTATATAAGAGGGAAAGATGGTTGTAACTGTTTTATCTGAGGAAGTCTAATGGTAGACGAAAACGCATGTTCTAATAAAGCGTTCATAGAGACATTCAAGTGGTTACGGGTGTTCCTTGAACTTCTTGGCTTCTACTTTTCATGTGTTTGGTTTTGGTAACAGAGAAGGAAGCTGACGGTGGTTTTACTTCCTATACCGAGCCAACAGATATTGCCAATATACTGGCCAACAGATTTAGTGCCAACTTTACCCCTCTCTCTCCCACCAAAGAACCAATCACAATACCAGTAGATTGCCAGCTACCCAGTATTACTACTTCCCAGGTTAAAACAGCACTGTCCAAGGCCAAGAATACAGCTTCTATGGGACCCAACAATATCCCTGGCTGTGTTCTACATGAACTACAGAGTGAACTGGTACCTCACCTATGTGCCCTGTTCAATCACAGCCTCACCTCAGGCTTTGTCCCTACCGAATGGTGCACTGCTACAGTCATCCCTCTCCACAGAGGAGTGACTACAAACCCTGGGAAATATTACCCCATTAGCCTGATGAGTCTGATATGCAAAGCTATGGAACACATCATTATGGACCTAATAAACAAGAATATAGGGAATATCCAAACTCTGGATCCCACACAGTATGGTTTTGTGAAGGGTAGATCATGCTTGCTCAACATGGTTGACTTCTTTGAGTCAGTCACCAGAGCTGTGGATGAGGGCAAGATGGTTCATACAGCCTACCTTGATCTGGCCAAGGCCTTTGATACCATTCCCCATTCAGGAATCATAGAAAAACTCACTAAGCTAGGCATCAACACCTATATCACTAGGTGGGTTGCAAACTGGCTCACAGATAGAACCCACAGTGTGAAAGTAGCTGACTCCAAGTCAGACTGCCGACCAGTCATGAATGGAGTCCCACAGGGTTCAGTCCTGGGTCCTCTCCTGTTTGGTATCTACTTCTCTGAAGTCCAGGCCAACACGAAGGGACTCTGGCTGACAAAGTTAACAGACAATTGCAAGTTGGGTGCCATAATAAACTCCTCAAGTGATGTTGACATCCTACAGAAAGGCCTCACTGAGACCAACAACTGGTGTCAGAACCATGGCCTTAAGCTCAATGCCAAGAAATGTGTCTTCATCCCTTTTGGGAAAATCCAAGTTCCCATGAGTTACCACAATGATGGTAGTCCACTGAACACAGAAGGCATTCTAAGAGATCTGGGAACACAGGTTGACAGCAACCTCTCTTTTGACCTCCACATTGCCACAGTTGTCAGAACATCCTTCTATGTGGCACATCTTATTACTAAGGATTATGCATCCAGGAAGAAAGAGATCATTGTCTCCCTGTACTCTTCCCTCATTAAACCAGTCATCGAGTACAATGTGCCATTTGGTATGTACCTCACTAGACACCTACAACAACTGGAGAGGCCGCAAAAGTACCTCACAAAGAGGATCCTAGGCCTTAAACACTTATCCTATATGGACTGACTCAAAAATCTCCAACTATTCTCTGTCTCATATCTCATACTTAGAGGTGATCTCTGCTTGACATACAAAGGCATGTCTAACCCAGCTCTGTTAGAAATGCTGCATCTAAAGAAATCCCAATTCCTCCACACTACACGCTCCAGAGACCTCAACCTCATTACCATAATCAACAGAACAAGCTGGAGGGACAGGTTTATAACCGAGAGGCTGCCCATGCTTTGGAATAGACTTCCCATGAGCACCTCACTGGCCCTCTTTAAGAGAAATCTTGATGAGTGGATGAGAAATAGAAAATTCACCCCGGGGACCACTCCAGTGACTCTATTCGACAGAGGCACTGGGAACTAAGGTCGGGTGGCACAATGCCAGGGTAATCCTATGGGCTAGGCTTGTAAAGGCTCCAGTGCTATTAGCCTAGTACACACCTATGAACTTATGAACCTAATATAACCTTGCATTGCAAGGGTACTCTCTCAGACTTTAAACCATGTCTCCATTACTACACAGATGTCTACACTCTCCAGGGAGAGGAAAGTTTGCAGGGTGTGAATTTTCTTGCTAAGACTTCTTGCACTGAGCAGTACAACCTTCAGATATTCCTTCATAGGTTCAGTTAAGTCAGTAGGTTTATCAGTTTATCTTTGCCTAAAAAAGACACTAACCATGACTCCCTCTTAACTCAGTCTGGGGAGGGAGACATCAGTGTGCCTCACTATAGAATCACCAATGACCAGGAAATTTGGCTGTGTGCTGGTTTGCCTTAAAGGCTTAGCATTAGAGGCACTGGATATGAAATTACTATGTGTAGCTGTGGCTGCTGTATTAACAGAATGTTTATGTGATGCCTGACGACCCTTTCTTTGACTGTACTGTGCAGGAGGCCTTTGTATTTTAGGAAGGTTACCTGTAAATGTCACAATATAAATAGATGTCCTTACATTCACTGCTGCATTATTCTTAACAGATGGGATTCCCTGCCATGGAAGCCTGAATGTCCGGCCAGTCTACTAAAGACTACTTATTGCTTTTAAAAGGTACTGTGAAAGTTACCCAAATGTCCCTTGGATAATGTAAGGGCATAAAGGTGATGTTCAGGCCTACCATAATCAGAACTTCTCTGCTGCCAGTCTGAACACAGTCCAAGAAACCCAGGAGGTAACCTGTATATCTGGGAAGGCAAAAGACTAAGGAGATGGAGGGAGAGAACGAATGCTGCAGCAGTGAAGGCAAGGACATCTACCGTTATGATAAAATTTTACACAACTGTACTATGTCCTTCATTCACTGCTGCAGTGTTCTTAACAAATGGGAGAGCACCAAAGCTCAGAGGAAACTTGGGAGGGGGAAGGCACAGAAGAGTGCCCTAAAAAGCCATGAAGAATGGCACTAGCAAAACCAGCCCTAGCTCTATAAATGGCATCCAACTTGTAGTACTTGGTAAAGGTATGCACAGAAGTCCAGGTAGCTGCTTCAAGAATATAAATAGTATTTAAGCCCTTGAGAAAAGCACATGAAGAAACCATACCTCTAGTAGAATGAGCCTTAACTGAAGAAGGTAGGCTCTTGCCACGAAAAGTGTAACAAAAGGAAATAGCCTTAGAAATCCAAGAAGAAATAGTTTGCTTGGATACAGCAAGTCCCAAAGATCTGGGATGAAAAGAAACAAATAACTGATCAGATTTTCTAATAGTCTTAGTCTTATCCAAATAAACCCTGAGTTGTCTATGTACGTCCATAGTATGCAGCACCCACTCACTGTCAGATTGTGGACAGGGGAAAAAGTAGGCAGATTAATAGACTGATTCAGTGATAGCTCATTAACCACCTTTGGCATAAAAGAAGGGTTAGTGCACAAGAACACCTTGTCTTCACGAAAGACCAAAAAAAAGGAAGAAAAGCCATAAGGGCTTGCAATTTAGATGCCTGTCTGGCAGAATTTAGTGCTAGCAAAAGAACAGTCTTCCAGCAACAATGAGCCAGGAAACTGAAACGACAGGCTCAAGAGGAGCCTGAGTTGACTTCTCCAAAACAAATTTAAGATCCCAGAGAGGAGGAACAGGCTTACTGGGAGGTCTAATATTAAGGACACCTTTAAGAAACTGTTTAATCTCAAATCTAGAAGCTAAAGGAGGAGAAAAAGTCAAACAAGCAGAGATCACTGACCTTAGCCCAACACACCAAAAAGAATAAAAAACTTAAAACAAAATTCAATATAAGGAAAACATTAAAAAAATAGAAGTAACCAAACCTTAAATGAATAACTTAAATACAAAATCAAATGCAGACACAGATCAGCAATAGTGAGGCAGAGAACAAGTCAAGCATTACCTTTCCCTCTCTAATTCCCAATACCTTGTTTCCTTTGTCAACTTCCACCAGTGCATTCCAGATGCGCCTTGCTTATTCTCTGTACCCCTATTTGCAGTCAGCTGTATTGTCAGAATCTCCTTTCTCCATTCCGTGTTACTTTATGAATATAATATTCTGTATGACTGTTGTTATTCTCCTTGGGGATCTTGGTCCACAATCCCACTCTTTCCTTATTTCTTGAATTATCCCCACCTACTTCAGCATCATTTTCCACTTTGAGCTGTAGCTTTCTGCTTGTGTTATATAAAACAGCCTTAACTGCATAACACTAAAGTATCCCTTCAAATCAGGTAATCCTAAACCTCTTTGTTAGATTGGGAGGATCAACTTATCCCACTTGATTCTTGCCCTCTTTCCCTCATGGATAAAATCCTTCAACTCTTTTTTAATTATTATGCATAATTTTCTTCTAGTTGATAGACTTATGCCTGATCTGTGTATAAAACTACAAGAGCTAAAAACATTTTTACTGCTTGCATCTTGCTATCCATATCCATAGGCAAGAGCTTCCATTTGTCAGTTTTTTGTATTAACTTTGTTTAGTACCTTCCCAAATACCCTGGGTGCCACAATAAAATCCTTTTTAATCCATACTCCTAAATACTTAATTTATTGTCACCATGAATATTGGTATTGCTGAACGAGTTCACGTGTGGGTATACAGTTTAATTAGGTTCATAGGTGCATAGGCAAGTACTAGGCTAGATGCACTTTAGGACTATTTCAAGCCTAGCTAATTTTCCTTTCAAATGTTAGAAGCAAACCCTGTACCTTTAATCTGTGAGGTAAACACCTTAACCATTATACCACCCACCCTACACTTATCAGTTGTACCCTTTATTTTATCTTCATTCATTTTATATCCTGAAAAAAAAGAACAGTCTCAGACTGTTCTACAACACTGAGATATATTTTCTGGTTCCTTGAGGTGTAAAATAATATCATATGCAAATGATGCCAACTTTTCGTGAACACCATACCAATTATACCCTTGAATTTATGAGTCCCTTATTTTCTTTGCTAATGGTTCTAAATATAATGCAAATAACAAAGGGAAAATGAACATTCTTGCCTGGTTCCCCTGTTCAGACACAACTTATCAGAGAGGAACCCTCTCACTTTGATTTTTACCTGTGAAGCCTCATATACCCTTGTAATTAAACTTATTATTGTATCAGGAAATGCAAATATTACCATTGCCCTATTCGTAAAGTCCCAGCTTACTCTTATAAGTGCTTTCGCTGCATCAAGTCTCACCAGCAGCAGCAGTATTTTCTTATATTCTGTTTCCCTCTTGATCATCATTGTTCTATTAATCTTGTTAAATGTTTGCCTCCCCTTTACAAAACCACATGTATCCATACCTATCAATGTTGGCATCACCTTTGCCATTTGTTTAGCCATTATAGACATAAACACAATTGAAATGGGCATATATGAAGCTGGAGCTGATGGTTATTTACCATCTTTAGGGACAGGCACCACAGCCTTTTTTCAGGATGTTGGTTCCATCTCTCCCTTCAAAATACTTGCTAAAAAACTCCCAGATCTTTATCACTTTCTTCCCTCCTAGCCTCCAAACTTATACCAGAATACAATTTATTCCTTGGACTTTCCTTCCAATTGGTTATACATCACCATTTTTTATCTCATCACCTCCTATCTTAACTGCTAATTGTTGAGCCTCATCTACCTCTAACCGTGGCATATTTAAGTCTACCAAAAATATTTCCATTTGGACTACTATTGTGTAAACAGTTTTTATGCTCTGGAGTTAATAACAAAAACAGTGGTTTAACAGCAATCTTTGTAAACTAATGCATGTTATCCAAGAAGTCCCTTATTTTCTTTTTATCACTCTGCAATTGTGCCTCTTCTTGCTCTGTGAGATTCCTCTTATTCTCTAATATTTTAGCCTCTGTTAGCTCCTCCAAATAATTCTTACTTCTTAACCAGATCTTTTTCTTTTATTCTACCTTGTTTTTAAATTCAACTTTCATTTTATCCCGCTCACTAGGTATAACTTGTCGAGTACTTTCTATCTTCCCTAAAATCTCCTAAATAATTTCCACTACCCATTCCTTAAATTCCTTTCTTTTTAACAAGGAGGTGGGAAAGCACGAATGTCTCATCTTACTTCATTATTTTGCATTTTATTTTAGTAATTATTGGTACATGATCAGAAATAGTTATTGGAAGTGTGTCAAAGTTCTGAATTAAATGCATTTAATATAACTTCTATCTAGTTTAGACCAGTTATTGTACCTTGGAGAATAATATGCAAATTCATTATGAGTTCCTACTACTGAATTCATGACTTTAGTACCAAGTATTTTCTTAAATTGCTTCAGAAATCCCTCCTATTTTGCTATATTTCCCTTTTAGGTCCCCCAGATACATCATGGTTGTTGCAAATCAAATTCCAGTCCCATCTATAAGTACTATTCCCTGCTGAAAGCTGATTAGTCTTCCAATCAAGTTTTTAAACTCTATAATGGCAGTTTTAGGTAGAATATAAATACATCAGTATAATCCTCATCTCTTGCCAATAGTCCCTTACTACCACAGATCTGCCATTATCTTTTTACCCGCTTTTCTATCACTATTGGAGCTTCTCTAGCAATTACTATAAGTATTTCTATTTTCCTTTGTCACTGATATTCTGCTGAATATCCATCATGAAATCCTTTCTTTACCATTTCCATATTCTTAGTTCTTTTCATGTTTGTCTGCTGTAGTATTGTTACAGGCAGTCTGCATTTCTTAATATACTTAAATATTATTTCTTTTTTGTCTATACCTGTGATACCATTCACATTCCAAGGTAATATGGAACGTGTCACCATTATGATAACAAATAATTATTCCCACCTATTATATATGACATCTTTTTAAATGTCTACTTCCAGCTTTTATGATGCATGCACCTACTAATGTTTGTCAGGTTAATACTTTATACCGTTTTTCTTATCAACATCATTTTGTTTTAAAGAAAACCCTCAAAAACATACCCCAGAGCACCCCATAATGTGTTAACTTAATATAAACACATACGACTATGTACAGCTTCAAATATTGAAGTTTAACCCTCCTAATAAGAACAATTGTCCCAAATAGACAGTTACTAACACAGGTCTTAATTAACCCACAATTGAGGTTATCTGTGCTAAGATGCATGTTACTGCCTATGCTTCTGCTTACAGTGATGAAAGAAATGAGAAGTGAGAAAGCATTACTTTTAGCCTTGAAGAAACCAGTGTTCTGGCTTTTATTTCCATATTATCAGCTTGTCTCCATGGAATATAAGAGAAAAAAATGTAATCCTCTGTTGTAGCCTAAAAGACAGTCTGAAACATTTATTGCTAAAGGAAAACTTTTCATTATATTCAGTGTTCTTGTATTTACTTGTTTCTTCTTAAAACTTATTAGATTAAACTAAGGGTCTTAATCCAGACTTTTACCTATACAAAAGTAAGATAAAACATATCTTCTCTATATATAATGTAATTGGTGTATTTTTGCACAACCCAGGATTACAGCCTATTAACTTAAACACGATTTTGTCTAACCTTTCTTTTCTTTTTTTCACTGTAATGCCTATATTTCTTTATACCAAAAAGAAGAAATAAAGAGAACTTTCTCACATGGAAGAACAACCATAAATACCTTACTATAAAACATGCAATTTATATTGTGAAAAGTTTTATAGAAATACTATGAATACAGAAATTGTTTTACTTACAGTTACATTTTTCTTGTTTCCCCTCCCCTCAGTGTCCTTCCAAACATTAATGACATGAAGTGAGGCAAATGCTTTATAGTTCCCTACAAGTTTAACAAAGTCAATGAATGTCCACTCTTTTAACATTTTTGTATACAGCTGTATTGCACAAATGTGACTGATGATTTGCAGTCTCACATTTATTAACTAATGTCCATGCTGGTCTTCTTCCTGTTCATCTCCATCTCCCAACTCCAGACTCCTGTTCAATTCAAAAGTACCCCCAGTTCTTCTAGTCAACTCATGTGCTTTTCTCTGTCTCTCAAGTACTTTCCTATGGAACAGTGGGAAATGTATCACTGACAAAATCTCTCCATGTGCTTTACTATCAGAAGAATGAGAATCAGAGTCCCCTTCTGCTTGATGACTCATTTTTTTGTTGGGCAAACTTTTGTATTTCCTCCTTAGATGGTTCTGCATCAAAAAATGACTTTGATCCTCAAGGATAAAAATATTCTGAAGACAGCTGGATACAGCAGCTCGAATCTCATGCCTGCCTCTCGATGTTCCCTGATTACCGGAATAAATGTGTTTCTCTTCTGCCTGATGTGCAGTGAATAATAATTTTCCACAATCACTCTACTGTCTCCAAGTTAAAATACTTTGCCCCTTCCTTCTAAAACATGTTCTATATAATTTTTCTTGAAGGCATTGTCCATGCTGTTAGTTGTTGCATGATTCAAAGTAGTGGATCATCTATCTAATCCTAGTTCTCTTAACACCAGTCGGACTTTTCCTGCTGCAGAATGTGAATTGTTGCTCATTATTTATCTACCAAATTTACTCTTAGTAGCGCTTCTTTACCTAATTCTATTTTTTCTAGTATTGGTGAAAGAAAAAAATGTTTGCATCTTATTTTGGGAAGAGTTTGCCATCCCCTGACATTACTGACCTGTACTCTTTGATCTCCTGCATGTGTAATAGTATTTGCTATTTGTGTCCATGCCCATTGCAGTTTGTGGAGGCATCCAGTTATAGCATTTCCCCATTTGTTTATGAGATCATCAGCACCTCTCTTAGACTTTTCATGTTCCCCTCTAGTATGAAAGAGGCATTGGTGACCCCAGTCCTTAAAAAGGTTGATCTAGGCTCAGATGATCTTGACAATTACTGTCCCATTTCTAACCTGAAATCTTTGGCAAGGCTCTTGAGAAAGTACTTTATATCCAACTGGAATCAGTTTTGAATGACTGTAGACCTATTCTATTCTGGATGTAGGACAAGACATAGCATTGAGACTGCTCTAACTAGAATTTTTAATGACCTCCTAGTTGCAAGAGATCAGCACAACTATACCAGCTTGGTCCTTGGAGCTCTCTCATTGGTACGTGATTTAGTGGACCATTGTATTGTTTTAGTTTGATTAGAGTACTATTGTAGTCTTTCTGGAACTGCTCTGGATTGGTCTGCTTCCAATATATCAGCACATCTGCATCATTTCAGTGGTGAATTATTTTTCTTCTTCTGCTTGCCCAATGGTTTGTGTGCTTCCACAATCCCTCTTCTCGGTCTACTATTGTTTACCATATTCTATTTATTGCTGCTAGGAGATGTCCTTTCTTCAAGAGGTCTGCAATATCATTGCTACACCAATACACAGATGTGCCTCTCATTCCCTTAGGATTCTGTCTCCTCTTACTTCCTTTTCTTGTGACCTGCAATGTATCCATGATTGGCTTATCAGCAGTAAGCTTAAACTCCATACCTCTAAAAAAGTAGCAATGATGATTCATGCTGCTAAGAGAAACTATTCTCTTTCAGTTTTGTCACTCAACATTTCTTATTGTGGTGGCAAACTGAATTTCATGTCTAAGGTGCATGATCTTCATGGAGTTAAGGACCGCATTTCAACCATCTTCAAATATTCTTGTTTCCATCTTAGACTATCACCTTGACCAAGCACCTTATTCCTCCCAATGACCCTACTTTGATATCTTTTTGCTTGGATTACTGTAATGTTTTACTTGGTTTTCTAGACTCTGAGATTATATGTTTACAGCTAAAACAAAATTCTGCACCTCATTTACTTTTGGAGTTTCAAAGTATCATCATACCATTCCAGTCCTGCAAGGTTTACACTGGCTTCCTGTAAGATATCATATAAAATACAAGAGCCTCATTATGGTTGATCTTTCACTCCACAACCTTGGTCTGATTTGAAGGACCTTTCACATGTCTACAGCCCTTCTCATTCACTTCTATCTAATGCACAAAATCTTTTTATACCAATGTACAACTTGGACTCTTCTGGTTGTCACTCTTTTAGCTAGTAAGATCCTGTTTTATGGAATAATCTTCCTCACTGGCTTTGGGAAATAATTACTATAACAGGCTTTAATAGCGTGCACAGAACATATCTGTTTGATGTTGCTTATTCATTAAGTATTTTTAAATTCTTTGATTTGATGTTATTATTTATTGACTATATTGATATGTACAGTGCTTGTGGTCAGGCAATCAATAAAACCTGAACTTCAACTTGAAAAAGTGATTTGAAAACTCTAGCTATGTTCTTGTGCTTCTGTCATTTGCCTTTATATGTATATCTCTTATTCATATTTATTCTTATTTATATTATCTATATTAGGTTTCCCACCTAAATTACTCCCCCTCCTCTTCCCCCTCCCTTCTCAGCTCTTTCACTTTACATTAACTTCTCATTTTAGGTCCTTATGATATTCTACCAACCATGAATTTCTCTCTGAAGATAATTGTTAGATGGAATCTAACTTTTCTATTATATAATTTATATAATTAATATTGGCCTTGTTACCAGTTTTGTCATAAGGAAACTTGTCGTTAGTTCTCAATATTTGCATATGTATGCAGTATCAAAAACATCCAAATAAGTGAAATTTCCCTTTTCTGAAAGGGAATTATGAATCAAAGTGCTGAAATTCATCGTGCCTCTTTTCTTGTGTTTAATATGTGTGAAGGAGTGCATTGTAAGAAGATGACTCCACTGGCAAAGAATTTAATTGCTGCTTTTAAAAGCGGTGAGTTGTGTTTAACTCTATTTCTATGATGATCAGGAGTCTGCATTGATTTTCCTTCTGTAGCAATGTATAACCAACCAAGCAGACATTGCCCAATGACTTCAAGGAGAAGTCCTTAAAATAAAGATTTCCGTTTTGTTTTGCTTCACATGTATCGATCTTAAACCAGACCAGGCACTTTCATGGTTGTATAAGTATTCACTGCAGCTTCTTTTCATTTGTGTCATTAGCAACAGACTACTCACATTTACTATTATTCAAAAAAAAGTCATAAAGAAACATACGCAAATGCTAGTGGCTTGATCAGTTGCACGGCGAGGAAAACAGTAAAATGAGGCCAAAAAAGCTGTTGCCCTGTTAATGGAGTAGTAATGTCACTAGTCTGTTTCTAATGAGATGCATGAAAAGAAGCTGCAGTGAATACTTATGTTCATAGCCTATCGGCCTTCGAGCCTATACAAGCCTAGCCATAACGATTCCCTGGATATTTCCTCACACAATATTTACTTCCCTGGACCCCTGTCTAGCAGGGCAACTGATGTGATCCCCGGTGTGAATTTCCTATCTCCCATCCAATCATCAAGGTTCCTTTTGAAGAGGGCCAATGAGGCGCTCTGCTTGACATGTATGGGCAGTCTATTCCAGAGTATGGGGAGTCTCTGGGTCAGCAACCTATCCCTCCAGCATGTTTTGTTCATTGTGATGAAAAAGTTTATATCCCTGGAGCGTGTGGCTCTGAGAGATTGGGATTTCTTTAAGTGGAGCATGTCCAACAGCTCAGGGTTTGACATGACCTTGTATGTTAAGCAGAGATCGCCTCTGAGTAGAACATATGCCACAGAGTATAGCTGGAGTTTTTTTAGATGGTCAGCATATGACATCTGCTTTAGGCCTGTGATTCTTTTAGTGAGGTATTTCTGTGGCCTTTCCAGCTGTTGCAGATGTCTTGTGAGGTACATACCAAGCGGGGCATTATACTCTATAATGGGTCTAATGATGGATGAGTACAGTGGGACAATGACCTCCTGTTTTTCTGGATGAAAAGCCACATAGAAGGATTTCCTGACTGTTGTGGCGATGTGGTTATCGAAAGTGAGACCACTGTCCACCTGTGTCCCTAAGTCTCTCATCACACTTTCGATGTTTAGTGTACTGCCACCTATGTGGTAATTTATGGGTACATGTTTTTTTCCAAAGGGGATAACTATACATTTCTTGGCATTAAGCTTGAGCCCATGGCTCTGGCACCAGCCATCTGTTTCTGTAAGGCCCTTTTGTAGAATATCCACATCATTTGGGGATTCAATAATGGCTCCCAGTTTGCAGTCATCTGCAAACTTTGCTAGCCAGAGTCCTGTAGTGTTGGCCTGTACTTCAGAGAGGTAGGTGCCAAACAAGAATGGTCCCATGACTGAACCCTGAGGTACTCCACTTATCACTTGTCTGGAGCTGGATTTGGAGTCGGCTACTTTTACAGTCTGGGTTCTGTCAGTAAGATAGTTGGCAACCCAATGAGTGATGTAGGGATTTATGCCCAGCTTAGTAAGTTTATCTATGATTCTAGAGTGGGGGATGGTGTCAAAGGCCTTGGCGAGGTCCAGATAGGCTGTGTGGACCGCCTTACCCTCGTCCACAGCTCTGGGGACTGATTCGAAGACGTCAATCAGATTCAAGAGACAAGATCCGCCCTTCACAAACCCAAACTGGGTGGGGTGCAGTGTTTGAAGGTTGCCAATGTTTTTGTTTATAAGTTCCATGATAATGCGTTCCATGCCCTTGCAGATCAGGCTTGTCAGACTGATGGGATGGTAGTTCCCAGGATCCAAGGTGGGTCCCCCCTTGTGGAGTGGGATAACTGTAGCTGTGTGCCACTCAGTGGGCACGAAGCCTGAGGTGAAGCTATGATTAAACATGACACTTAGGTGAGGTGCCAGTTCATTTTGTAGTTCATGTAGTACACAGCCTGGGATGTCATCTGGTCCCATGGATGCTGTATTCTTAGTTTTAGAGAGTGCAGTTTCTACCTGTGTGGCCGTGAATACCGGAATTTGGCAATCTTTTGGTATTGAGATGGGCCCTTTAGGGGGTGAGAGGAGGTGAAGCTGGCACTAAATCGATCTGCCAGGATATTGGCAATATCCTTGGGATCAGTATATTTAATGCCATTCTGTTGTAGCTCAGAGCAGATCTGAGCATTGCCATTTAGATTGTTGACATAACTATAGAATGCCTTGTGGTTGTCTTTGGAATCTTTGGCAATTTTATTTTCGTAACTAGTTTTTGAGGATTTTATGAGGGATCTCAGCTTCTTACTGAGGCTGGTGAGGGAGATTTTTGCATCCTGGGATTTTCCTCTTTTCTGCAACAGTTTCTTCCTTCTGTTGTATAGTTTGTTTATAGCAGGGGACCACCAGATTGGCTTCCTTTTTATGGAGAGGAGCATCTTGGTTTTATTTGGGATGGCATGATTCATGCATGAGTGGATGTGCTCGGACAGTGCCTTAGTGTAGGATTCTGCAGTCAAACTTTCAGATCACGTCTGCATGGGTGTCATGAAGTTTGTCACTTCTGACTTCAGTTGCATGAAGTTGGGTTTGGAGAAGTTTTTTTAAGGAGGTTTCCTTACTGGGGGGGTAGGGGTGGGATGTGGATGTCAAGGGTGATTTGCTTATGGTCAGACCTGACCAATGAGGGGGTGACCACTGGTGTGGAGCATCTTTCTCCCATGTTGGTAATGACCAAGTCTAGGATATTGGAGCCCTGGTGGGACAATGGATTAGTTGACCCAGGGCATTGGAATTTATGAATTCCAAGAACCGTTGGGAAAAGGAGTTGGTACCCGAGAAGTTTTCCCAGTTAATGGCAGGGTAGTTGAAATCACCCAGTATTAGGGTGTTTGGTTGCATCTTAATATTTTCCAGTATATTTAGAAAGGTGTAGTGAGAATCTTAGGGCATGGTGGGGGATCTGTAGCAAGCTACAATTTGGATTGTAGTCTTACCTAGTGTTAGTTGCACCTGGAGAATTTCAGATGCATTGTGTTGGGCAACTAGCCTGGAGGTGTGAATATCCTTGGTGAATATGGACACTCCTCCACCTTTAGTGTTTTGGTCTTGGTTTTGTGGCCAGAAAGTGTGGTAAGAGTTGTAGCCTGGTATTGCAGGGGTGCTCTCTGGAACCTTGAACCAGGTCTCAGTTACTGCACAGATATCGATGTTCTCCATTTTTTGGAGTGCCTCGAGAGAGTGCATTTTGAGGTTTAGACTTCTAGCAATGAGTAGCATTACCTTCAGATTTTGCATGCTTGTATCTGTTACGGTGGTGGTTTTATCCTTTGAACCTTGCTTAAAAAAGGCACTATAGGGATGGCAAGAGCTTTAGCCAGTAACCTGAATCCCAGGAGTGACAGGTGCAGACCATTTCTGGCAAAGCATCATGGTTTGTCGATCATGTCTTCCCAGGCTGACAGATACTGGATCCCCTTTGAATGACAACAGAAGCTTAGCCAATTGTTGAAGTCAATCATTTTGTCCTTATACTATGGTATCATTCTGGGCGAAAGCAGGATGCTACTCAGGGCTAGGGTCATACCTGCCTAGGCCACATGATCCAAGAGTTCTTCCATGTCTCTTTTCATGTAGTCCAGGGAGGTACATCTCAGGTCATTCACTCCTGCATGGACAATGACAGAGTCGTATTTGTACTTGTTGTGAAGTGACTTGAGTGCATGCATTATGTGGTGGATCCTGGCACCCGACAGGAAGCTGACTGTAATTTTCTCCTTGTTCAGCCTGGTGAGTGGGACATCAG
This sequence comes from Protopterus annectens, assembly GCF_019279795.1. NCBI lineage: Eukaryota > Metazoa > Chordata > Ceratodontiformes > Protopteridae > Protopterus > Protopterus annectens. Next base: position 347,863,775 of record NC_056730.1, on the reverse strand, counting down.
TGTGCCTGACTATAGAGTCACCTATGACTAAAGTGCTGGGTACATTGTCTTGCCTTAGGGGCTGTTGTTGGGTGGCACACTGGTGTTGTGAGCTATGTGTCACTTTGGTTGTGACTGGTGTTTGTTTGCGTTTCAGCTTCAAATGTTCTTGTTGCTTGGGCAGGTTAATGTTAAGGGCCTCTGCATATGTGGGTTTAGTGTTGCTATGTGTGGATGTTGATGGTGTGGGTTTTGAAGGGCTATGAGTTGCTTGGGGTGTAGTGCAGGTGTTAACCTTCTCCTCTTGACTGTCTAGCACAATCTTGGCTGGAGAGAGCTTTGCTTCATGTGCAACCACGGAAGTGGCTGGTTTGTTTTACAATCCATATTCAGCCTCACACGTGAAGCAAATACAACAAAGCTTGATCAGTTGCACGATGAGGGAAACCTTAAAATGAGACCAGAAAAGCTGCCCCGTTAACGGAAAAGTACCAAAACCTCAATATTACTCCTGTATTCTAACATCTTCATTTATAAATATGTATTCCTTTTGCCAGTATGTATACATTCATATGTTAATATGTATGATATTTGTTTTTTGTATCTGTCTATCTGTGGAGCTTTTCTCTTTGGGTCTCCTCTGAAAAAGGGCTCTGCAGCCCAGTTGGACCAACCCGGTTAACAAATGTCAAATAAATAAATAAAAAGTCCATTGTACTGTTTCAACATTATTAACCCTTTAACTCATATGCTTGAATACTGGCCAACCAGTTATTAAAATCTAAGTTATTCTCCTTTGTCTTACAGGATTTTACATTGCCTGGGTGGTGAGATTCTTATACCACTGAATAATGTGCTACTGATTCATATATAATGTCTTCTTTGTGTTTTTCTTCCTTTTTTCAGTCAGTTAATATGGAATACTATGCTGTTCATTTGAAAGATGTGCCTCAGTAAATAAATAAAAAAATATCTTGCTACAGGAGGAATGTCTACATTTTTGAGGAATTTGTAAAGATGCCGACTGTGTGTATTATATAAATGCATCAGGTATTACCATAATTTTATTAACTGATGTTTGGCTTCAAAATAGCTCATTATAATGCCTGTATACCTACCTTATTATTGCAATAAAACTGTATTGTTAAAAGTATTCTAATTAATTCTACTAAAGCAGTAGATGTGGTAGTAGTGAGCATATTCCCTATGTATTAATAGTTGGAACACGTTTCTGAATAACACTTGGCAAACTATAGTATTTTGTTTTATATGTTTAGCTTTAGAACTGGCTCTTTTTAATTGTTTTCCTTAAACTCAGGAGCAGATGTTCAAAGTCAGAAATATTTTTTGCACAGTAAAAAATGTTTTGCAATGTTTATTTACATACACAAACTTTGTATTTGAATATTGTAAACATTTTATAATTAAATCAAATCAGATTAGCAGTACTTTTAAATGTTTGATAACATTTCACATTCTTCTTATAAATAATTATGGCAGAATCAATAGATTATCACAGCAGACAAGTGGCAATTGCTTTTACAGCAGCCTTCTGATGAATACAGCACATTTCACTGAACCTTAATTCAACTTACAAGATTTATTGTGGCCTCCAATATACATACAAAACCCCCCAAAAAAACAACCGATATAAAAGACAATCTATCATACCGCTCAACTGTCCAGATTATTGCAAAATGTCCAGATTTTTGCCTCATATTGTTGGTCTGTTTCATATAAAATTTGTGTTTTTCTATTAAATCATTGAGTACTGAGGTTACTACATAATAACATACATTTGAGTTTCATACATCTTATCCTTCAGAAAATACATGCTAATGCAAAACCTGTTATTCTATCAGTTTTCTAAGTTTATAAGAGTAATGCATAACATTTGTTCATGTTTTTGGGTCTTTGTACCCTCATTATTTGTGGCTTTCTTTAGATTTCTTGCACTTGGAAGTTGAGAGATATGTTTGGAGCTACTGGTAATTAGACAGAAAGCCTAAGTCAAGGCTAGCTATGATTCGTAACACAGACAGTTTAAGTTTAGACCAAATAATTAAAAGCACTACAGTAAACTAGTCTGCCTTTTGGTTTTAACTGGAAAGCTTACAAATGTCTGATTAGTTTAGTTTCTGTGGTAAGGTACCTCAATCTGGAGTCGTACTGTTGAAAGCCAGTCTGCATGCACATCAGAGTAATTATATCTCTACAAATATTACAAATGTATGCAATACCTGCAAATCAAATGTCATAAACAGATTACTACAAAATATTTTGAAATGTTTTTCATTCATGTTGTTTTAGGATTCTTCATAATATTTCATGTATAGCCACACACACACACACACACACACACACACACACACACACACACACACACACACACACACACACACACACACAAAGACTTATTACCTTTGTCAACTGCCTTAAGATATTCTCTTCTCTCATCCTTTAGTGCTGGGTGGAATGCTTATTTATTACATAGCCTTGAGCCACAAAAAACAAAATGAAATGAAGAGTTGGATTCATACTTTTCAAATGTCCCTTATTTTCAGGGTTTAGTCTTGTCTTTGTGAAAAAAACGCAGATAATTATGCCAGAAAATAATGCAATATATTACAGTCAAGTATTTCTCATGTTCCAGAAAATGAGTATTAATGTAAAATGCATTACTTTACCAATGTGGTAATGAAACTGTGGTTGTTTTAAAAAATGCCCCAGATTTATGACCTTTGTTCTTCCTGATTATTTCTGTAGGTAGCACATTGCTAGCTATTGTTAGAATGACTCCCAGAGAGACAGCATTTACTCTCCCTACCACAAATACCCACAAATGCCAACAATTTAAAATACTCTTAACTATGCCATTTACATAAAAATGCCCCCTAGACGTCCATTGGCCTAGAAGATTAAACCAGCTGATTAAGGAAAGGCAAGTATCTATTAACCATGGAATACCCTGCCTATGAGTGTGACAGTCAGCAATTGAGAAAGTACCGTTTGTACGTTATGTTGATGGTTTAAATTCCTAAGCCCAGCTAACAACACAAGTAATATGAGCAAAAGCTATAAGGCACAGAAGGGTATAACACACACACACACACACACACACACACACACACACACACACACACACACACACACACACACACACACACAATAACACCCAAATCCTTAGAGGCAGTGTTACATAACTGCAACAGTAGAAACTCTGCTGGGTATGCTCAGATCTGCATTGCTAATAATATCTGCATCATTAAACAAAATTATTGAAGGTATATCCATTAGGATGTATGTCACTTAGACAGAACTGTGCATATCTATATCTGTAGTAATATGTCTCAACAACAGATAGTCAATATTCCACTAAACAGTTTGAATTAGTACTTTTACACACACCTAAAATTTATAGACATGCTGACTGCTTGGAGACTACTAGAACTAGCTAAGTTAATGACACGCTGACCTGTAATAGTCACCATTTTATTACCATACCTCTAAGACATAACTGTTTCTGGTGATAATCCTTACAAGCAGCAGAGGAAAGCTTTGTTGTCTTAATAATAACATATTAGTTTCTGATTGCTTATCTAAGCCAGCATTGATGTTGTATACAAGCAAAATAAATCTGCTGTCTGAAAATCTATGCTAGATTCTGCTGAAGCTACAGAACTGTTTTCATCTTTCCGCTCCAGCTTCCTTCTTAGCAGCCCTATGAAATTTCATCACTGAAATGACAATGACATTTTGTTTGCATTCTGACTAGTTTTATTTTCCTGCTGTTATTATAAATTGAGTGTAAGTTTGCCTAAGATTGAATGAATTAATGAATATTACTCAGTTAACAAAACATAAATGTAGAAATGAACAAACCTGGAAATGAATACATATACATAATAACAAATATACTATTGTTCTGCAGTTGCCAAACACAATACTTTTCACTGTTAGTATGCTGGGATTGCTATTAATGCTGTGTTAACACAGAAGGCTGCATTTGTTTACACTGCGGTATTTTTCCTGCTTTTGCCGTTCCATTAACTTCCTTTCTATTCTATTTCCATTTCCTCTTGTAATTTACATTCCTATTTAGCCCCCTTCCATTTGAATGCAAGTGAATGGTACAGTGATTTTGAGACAGACCTGGCAGAATAAAACAAGCAGCCTTTCCTCATTAGTGGCTTTACAAATTTGGATATTATTATTAATAATATATGTCATGCTGTTATGATTATGATTTGAAACTGTTGCCTGCTACACTGGGTTATGATTTTTAGGATTTTAAATTATTTGAGTAGCAGTAAAATGTTTCAGTAACATGCTCACAGTCATGTAAATTGGTTTTGAGGAATATAATGAAAAATTAAGTTGCTTGTCTATGCTATTTTGTACCATTGCCTTAAAAACAGAAACCTTAAATACTTGAAAAGGACTTCTTATGAAAGCTCTGGCTTCATAAAATATACATTTTGAGTGCTATGCAGTGCATATCCATCACTTGTATGCTGAAATGCTGCAGCTGAATTGCTGTGGTTCACTTACATTTACTAAACTCTTAAGTAGCTTCAGGTGCCCAGGAACACAAAGCCGTTTTTCATACCCTTGTACTATGAAACACTAGTCACCCAGACTTCAGTGACAAAAACCACAAGCTTCTCTTGCTGCATTTAAGAATGAAACACTGATGTCGTAAATATAAAGACTAGTGTGCTATTTGGAGACAACAGAGTAACTGTATAGTTCTTTGCAGTATCATGACTATAAATAAAGCTTTGAATGAACAAACAAACCTCAATATCACAGTAAAACTGTTGTACCTACTGAGAGGTACTTACTGTAAATTGCTTAAAAAGTATGTTATTGTTTAAAGCATAAACAAAGTTTTGTTACATTTTTCTATAGTAATGTTTCTCAATGATTAAAATTGTTAGCTATTTTTTCAACAAGTGGCTTTACACAAAAAATACCATATGTACCTTCCTTTATTGGGTGCCCCTTAGGCAGTGCACTGTATTCAGTAGAGTGCTTTTAGCATAATGATTTGTAAAAACCTGCTTGCGATATCCTGAAGTGTAATAAGTATATAAAGTTAAACCGTATGAGTTTTATGCCTTTGTCTATGAATATTATACTATCCATAATATTTGTATCTTTCTTATAAGCTTAGCTAATCAAACAGTGGAAAGGGAGGAGAGGTTAGGTTTACAAGATCCAAACAGGTCAAGCAGGAGGAATTCATGACCCCATTGCAGATATTTCTTATCTAACAATTTTTTTCCTCTGTAGTCTTCATTGATTTTCCAGTGGTATATATTGTCATTGTTGTCATTTCCATCTGCAACAGTCTAAGGATTTCTTTGTTCTACCACAACTGCAGGTCATTAAGAAGTTATTTTTGGAGAAGACAAGCTCCCCTCCCCCAGTCTGCCCAAGTGAGGCTCTTTACCCCACACCTTTTACTTATATGTTGTAGAAAAGAGAAAACATCAGTCCCTGGATTCAGCAAGCTCTGCACGGCATGCATGATTAGTGTAAAAGGTAATGTTGGCAATATGGCGGCCGAGCGATCCACATATGTGCCCGTTTGACAAGCACAAGTGCTCTTGCACTAGTCCTGCACGTTCCCAGTCCCTGTATGCAAATTATTTATTTATTTATTTATTTTTTTTATTTTACATTTGTTGACTGGGCTAGTCTGGCTGGATACAAGTCCATTTTCAGCAGAGGCCCGAGGAGAAAAGCTCCACTATCTACTGGTACATGCATAACAAAAACAAAATTACAATAAGATATGGCTTGTTGGAATTTAAGAACAAATGTATGAAAGATATACAAAGTAATGAGATAATATTTGAAAAGTGAAAAAAAGCACAAATTCTAGATTCCAACAGTTTTACAGAAAATATATAATACATTAAAAATTCTAAAAGTAGTAAATCAGAGTAGAAGCCAACAAATTACAGAGAATGTGTAAAACTTTAAAAAATTCTAAAAGTAGTAAATCAGAGTAGGAGTTAGGGTAGGGAGGAAAAGAGTAGAGGAGTAGAAAGAGTGAGAAAAGTGATAAAAATTAGTCAGGTGTACTGCAGGAACAAAGCCAGTGGTTTTGGAAGTACAGTTTAATTTTCTGTTTGAAAAGAGGCAAAGATGTAGTTAGAGTTATGTCACTAGGTAGAAGATTCCAATTTTTACCTACTGTATTAGTGAAAAGACAGTCACCTGCAAAGTTATTGGACTTAATTGATCTGGCCATGATTTTATGGGAGGAGCGAAGGGAGTTGAGATTATTGTAAGGGATTATCAGTTGAGAGAGAATAGGGGTCTTGTCAGGTTGATGTAGTCTACTATGGGCAGTAGAGAGTTGAGGAATAAGCAGGTAGTTTTGGAGTTCAAGCCAGCCTAGTAGTTTTAAGTTGAGACAATGGTGGGTTCTGAAGGGGTTACCAGTGGCGAAGCGGGCAATATTGTTATAGCATGTTGTGAGTTATTGAGATTGCTTTTCCTAAGGTTGGTATAAATAGTGGAGGCATATAGTAGAGTAGATAGAAGATGGGATTGGGCAATCTTGGCTCTAGTAGATGGGGTTAGAAAGGGTTTAATTCGATATAGGGATCCCATTTTTCTGTTAACTAACTTGATGGTATTGTTAATGTGTTGATCGAAAGAGAGTTTATTGTCGATGGTAATTCCTAGCAATTTTGTTGTCGAATCAGGTGAGATGATGGTGTCATTGTCTGAGGAGATGGAGAAGTCAAGTGGGGGGGTCCGAGTAGTGGGGGTAAAAAGGAGAAGTTTATTTTTTCTGGCATTGAGTAGGAGGAACCGTTGGGAGAACCATGTTTCAACTGTCCTGAATATATTTTGGGTAAGTGAGATCAGTTCTGTAGTGGATGGAGCAGTGCAAATGAGGGTCGAATTGTCTGCATATTGAATACAGGTTGCTTGTGGGATTGCAGAATGAAGATCATTAATGAAGAGGGAGAAAAGAAGTGGACCAAGAATGGAGCCCTGAGGAACTCTGATGGAAATAGGCAAAAGGGAAGAGATGTGGTTTTCCCATATAACTGCTTGTTGTCTGTTGCTAAGATATGATCTAAACCATTTCATGGCTAGGTTATCAAATGAAAGAGATTCAAGAATGTTTGCTAAAAGAGAGTGGTTGACCATGTCGAATGCTTTTGATAGATCAATGAAAAGAGCAGAAGAGAGAAGATTATTGTTGCAATTTTTGTTGATAGTTTCTATAAAGGAAAGAAGGGCAGTGGTGGTACTGTGATGAGGTCGAAAGCCATGCTGACAGTGTGCTATAATGTTGTGTAGAGAGAGGTAGTGTACTAGTTGCTGGTGAATACATTTCTCCATGATTTTAGCTAAGGGTGAGAGGAGAGCAATTGGTCTAAAGTTGGAATAGTCAATAGAGTTACCACCTTTATGTAGTGGAATAATATGAGAGACTTTCCAGATGTCTGGGATGGATCCTTCTAGGATAGTTCTGTTTATGAGTATGGTTATAGGATATGCAATTTCTTTGGCTGCTTTTTGGAGAAAAAGGGAAGGGAGCTTGTCAGCTGAAGGGGTACAAGGTTTTAGTTTGTGGATGAGTCTGTAGATGTAAGAAGTAGATATAGGATTTAGTGAGAAGTTGTAAGAAGAGTTAGCTGGTTTGTTTGGAGGGTAATAGTTGCTGGTGTTCATTTGTCTAGCTAGGGATTGAATAGTTTCGGTAAAGAAAGAGTTAAAAGCATTTGCAGTTAGGAGAGGGGTGTCTGGGTTGGCATTTACTGGGGAAGGAGTTTTGGCTGTACCTGGGGAGAGGAGTTTATTTACTGATAACCAGAATTGTCTGGAATTATTAAGATGAGTTTGCTGTAGTTCACAGTAGAATTTTTTTTTGTCGGATATTATTGATTTTTTAGTCAGATTTCTAAGCTGGCAGAAGTGAAGGAAATCTGGGCTGTTTCTGTGGCTTCTCCATTTGTTCCATGCTTTATTTCTAGTGAGGATGAGTTTTTTAGTCTCTTTGGAAAGCCATGGGGCTGTTTTAGATTTCATTCTAATGGAACGCTCTGGAGCATGTCTATCAAGAATGGATAAGAAAGTAGTATTAAAAAATAGGACTGCTTCCTCCAGAGGAAGAGTTAATGGATTCCAGTTACAATTGCTCAGTTCAGCTTGAAAAAGGTCTATATTAAAATGCTTGGTAGAGCGAACTTTTCTTATATTAGGGATGTTTACACTATCTGACTTTTCTCTAGTAATATAAGTTAGGGAGTGATCACTGACATCATCTGGCATGGTACCTACTTTATATATTTTGCTTACATTGTTTGTTTGAATCCAGTCTAATATACTCTCTCTCTTACTGTGTTTATGGAATCTCGTAGTTGAGGTGATAGTTTGGGAGAAACCATGAAGGTTAATATGAGAGGAGGGATTTTCAGTATTAATAGTATTCCAGTCTATGTTAAAGTCGCCTAGGATTATGGTTTCTTGTGGGTAGGTGGTAGAAGCCCAGCTAAGGAAATCTTCTAGTATAGGAATATTGTTTCCTGGAGGTAGATACATACATATGATATGGAGGGCTTTTTTAGCATTTAGTTGGATTTTAGTTATAATGGCTTCTATTTTGCTATCCTGGTTTGGGCATGTTGGTAGGGTAGTGATGTTAAGGTGATTTTTGAAAAGGATAGCTACTCCACCACCTTTGCGTTTTGATCGGTCATGTCTTATTATATTATAGCCTTGGGGTATTATCTCAGAGTCTTTAGTGTTTGATTTTAGCCAAGTTTCTGAGAGGCATAGAATGTCAAAAGAGTGGGTGTCTAGGAGGGCATGAAGGGCATGAAGGCATGAAGGCCATTTGCAGGTGAAAACCATGCAAATGAGGCAAATCTGCTATCCAGGAAGCTGGAATCAAGCCATACAGGACAAGCGTAATCTGCAGAAATGTACTCGGTTAGTAACCAAGTACAGTTCTGCACAATCCAAAACGGAGACATGACAGCTCCAAATAAAGGCTGCATATCATTGAGAAAGCATGCCAATGGCCAAGTATAAGGCCATTGGCATTGCAAACAATACAAAAAGTAAAAAATTCAACCTTTATTGTATTTCCGCCGATCTCGGCTGTTTATGCATAGGGCAGCAGCGCGCAAACGGGATCAGTGGGAAAATAAGAAAATAAACCTAAAACAAGCATTCTAACTAAAATTAGTATTCTGCCATGCAAGTCAATGGCAGGCAAAAGACAACCTGGCCAGTGAATAGTGGTTGCTAAGGGGGAAGGCTCAGTGTGACACATGTAACTATCCATTAGCAGGTAATCCTATGCTAATGAGGGAATAGTGAATCCCAATTTTCCCCAGCATGTGAGGCAGGTCCCAACAGTGTAAGAGTATGAATAGCTGAGTGCAAGACTAGGAGGTAGGTGACATCATGGGTGGGTGTGTCAGGCATACTGTAAGCAGATTGGAAGCCTGTGGCTCGGGTGTGCTCCTAGCATAACACAGCTAAGCTAGGGTGTGTGTCAAAACCTGCCTAGCATTCTCTACAAAGTGTAAGGAAGAAAAATGAAGTTAAACCAGGAAATAGCAACAATGTGCACATTTGAGCACTCTGTTTGTGCGGCGTGCACACAGGCTCAAACAGGGAGGCAATGAGAAGGGAAAACAGCAGTAGGAAGGTAATCAAGGAGAACTAGCCTAGCTGGCAGGTGAAATGTATCAGAATCAGCCAATTACAAAGGCAGCAGCCCAGCCCAGAACACTACTATAAACTAAGCAAACACCTTCCCCACTGGTGTTTCCCACACTCTACACCACTAGTGTATACAAGCGGGGAAATGTTAACAAACAAACCTACAAAATGAGAAGGGCTGCAGCAGGCAACATAGAACAACATGTGCAAGAGGCTGAGGGTGGTGAGGATGTGAATGCTGCCAAACAACCCACAGTGAGGAGACGGAGAAGAGTGTACAGACCCAGGGTAACCTACCAGGGGCTACATGAGCTGGAGATAGTAGAGCACTATAGGGTGGACAGAGACCTCCTACAGCAAATAGTTGAGCTGTGCTGGCCACACCTGACACACCAAACAGACCGAGGGGAACCCATCCCAGTGGATACCAAGGTATGTGTAGGCCTAGGTATACTAGCCACAGGTACCTCCCAAAGAACAACTGGGGATATCATGGGGATCTCACAGGCATCAGTATCCAGAGTATTCCACCACCCGTGAGGTGTTGACCAGCAATATGCATATCTTCCACAAATAGCAGAATACCCTGGGATAGTGGGTGCTATAGACTGCACACACATATGCATCAAAGCACCACACGGTGAGCAAGGTAGGGCCTACATCAACCGCAGGGGCATCCCCTTCATCAACTGCCAGGTCACATGTGATGCCCAGGGCATTATAATGAATATGTGTGTGCTGCCTGCCCTGGAAGCTGTGATGATTCCCACATATGGCATCTGATGCAGCTGTACCAGAGATTTGTCAATGGGGGCATCCCATATGGTCACCTAGTGGGGGATGCTGGGTACACACTGGAGCCTTGGCTGATGACACCCATCAGAAATGCACACACACCTGAACAAGAATGCCATAATGAGGCACACGCACGGGCTAGACGTATAATAGAACGTGTGTTTCGGATGCTCAGGTCATGGTTCCAGTGTCTGGACACATCCAGTAGAGCCTTGCAGTATTCACCAGCTACATGTACCCAAATTGTTATGGTATGTACTATGCTACACAATATGATTCTGTGGAAACAGCTGCAGCAGGAACAGCATGGGGCAGGGTCACACAGCCCCCCACCAGTGCCAAGGCCTACACAGGAACAGAGTGACCTGGAGGAGGAAGAACCCGAGCCTGCTCCAGTAGGCAGAAGGAGGCATGCCCAGTATGCCCTGGCCTTGGCAGAGAGGCAATGCATAGCACATGCACTGACACAGTAGGGTCCCAGAGAATGATACCTCTCTCTGACTCGCACATACAGTAAAAGGGATGCCAAACATGATACCACCTGTGCTCAACCATGTATAGGGAGTGTACTATGTGCATCTGACATAGGCAGCCCTCCAGCACCATCCGCAAGTCTGGCATACCCACAAGGTAAGTCAATCAACCTACCAATTGCCAAATGGAGTAGAATGTGTTGTTACCTGTAGCTATGGTATGGATGTGAGCATGCAAGGGAATTGGGTGGCTTAATGTTATGGCGCAGACAGTAAATACCCATAGTGGCACCCTGACATGTGTAACACATACTGGAGTCACCATAGTAGACAGTCTACACAGGCTGACAAAACCCACTGCAGGTATTGTGCTGAGCGACATGTGTGTCCATATGACCCACACATGCCAGTCAGGATGGTTCACATACCCAACAACTGTCGCAGCCAGCAGGACAGGGGTAGACAAACCCAAACAGGGCCTGTGCCATGACCCCAGAATGATGGCTATGGTTAACCCCACCCCCAGTCCTACAGAGACAGACCACAGTAGGGCAGGCAGTGGGATGATAGTTCTGAAGGGTAGAAAGTCAGACAATAATATGTAGGGCAACCAAAGCCATGATCTATAGTACACTGGTGTGCTTCTAGTCAGCATGATATTTAGCAATACACAATGAAATGGAGTACAGGCCATACCAGTACAGTCATAGCAAATGTGTACAAGTGTCACTTGTGCCCCCCCATCCTACATAGCAATGTAATAATAGTCAGATGTGCCCCCCCAACCCTATGTAGAAATAGTCAAGTGTGCCCCCCCATCCTACATAGTACTGTAATAACAGTCAGGTGTGCCCCCCATTCCAGTGTATAAATGTAGAAACAGTCAGGTGCACCCCCCCTGCTGTGCAGAAATGTAGTAACAGTCAAAGCCAACTGATCGATGGATACCCAGCAGAACACAGCATGCTACCTGTTAGTGTACAACACAAAGTTCAGCACTGCAGCACAAACTACCTGGACACGATCCACACATCCACTACAGATGGCCATACTGGGCATGCTCACACACTTAAACACTGCAAACACCAGTGGACCAGACATATGTGGCAGTTGCAGATGTTAGTGCAGACACTCGTCAGTATGCACCACTCATACTTTGCACACACAGTGGATAGGAATACAGACATATATGTCAGGGCGACACACTATAATAAGCCAAAGGTAGACATACATAGATGTGTGGAAGAGGGTGACTGTGACAAGGAGCCATCCAGGCCTATCCCACCCAGCACATAGCCAAAGGGCCCCAAACACATGAGGTGCACATGTCACTCACTGCAGATGCTAGCCACCAGTATCTGTCAGCATTACAGACTATGTGGTGCATGTGCCAGCTGTGCAACATGACTGTACAAGGAAGTAGGCATCTAGCAGTGGTATACACATATCTGTGACATATGACCCCATGTGTGCCCGCATGTGGCGTGTCAACCAATACATGAATGGGTTATGGCCCATGCACACACCACCCTCCCCATAGCCTTACTATGACGAGCCTGCTGAGGTAATCCAATGTGTAATACACTTTGGGAGAGTTGTAGCCCAGTAATCTCCATGGTGCATCCCACAACTGCATACTGCTGCAGTGTGATAAAGTAGCTAGGCAGGTGTTCTAACACAGACTTGGCAACTGTGTGTGTGAGTGTGTGTGTGTTTGTGTGCCTGTCTGTCTGTCTCTGACTGTGTAGAGTGCAATGCTTTTTAGGGTACTCACACTCCTTACAATTCAAATACTCAAGTTTGGCAAGGCTGCTGATGTCACCCACCTAGAAATACACCTCTGAGAAGATTGTAGCCCAGTACTCTCCATAGCACGTCCTGTAACTGCGTACTGCTGGATTGTGATTTAGAACTGTGGTAGGTTCCATCCCCACCCATGGCAGTTCTGGATGTCTTGTGTGTGTTTCAGTGTCTATACGGAGAAATGCATTATAGGCTAGTCACATTCAACACATTTCACATGGCCTACTTTGGCAATCCTGCTGATGTCATTCATTGTGAAATACAGCTTTGGGGATGAGGGTCTCTAGTAATCCCCGTGGTGCATCCTATAACAGCTCCATGCTGTAGTGTGATACAGCCCTCTGTCAGGGGCTCTATACTCACACATGTCGGATGTGGATGTTTTGTGTGTGTCTCACTGTCTGTGTAGGGAGCAATGCATTTTAGGCTAGTCACCCGCAGTGCATTTCAAATGGCCTACTTTGGCAATCCTGCTGATGTCATTCATTGTGAATTACACCTTTGGGGAAAGAGTACTTCAGTAATGTTTGTGGAGTGTACTATAACTGCATAGTGCTGTGGTGTAATAAACTAGTTAGGTAGGGTTTCTACTCCCAAACATGACAGGTGTGCATGTGTGTGTGTGTGTGTGTGTGTGTGTGTGTGTGTGTGTGAGTGTGTGTGTGCGTGCGTGTGCGTGTGTGTGCATGCGTGTGAGTGTGTGCGTGTTTGTAACTCGGTTCCTGTGTAGAGGTGATTGTGAGTGTGTGACACCTGTGGACAATGTGGAGTGGGTTTGCATATTTCTTATATCGTGGCCCTACTATATATCACAATGTCCACCATACAGGGATACCAGGTGTGAAATAGCTGAGAGGCTGAGGTGCAAAGCCATACCCATACATGTGACATCAAGGCCAGGCAATCACAGTTAGCAACCCTAGTATTACCCAGAGCACACTCCCAACCCATGTATCATATGCACACACATGCCTAGGCAACAGCCAATATGTGAGTAGTACACTGCATATTGGCCACTGCTAGTAACTATGGAGTGATAGCAGTGGGCTACAGAAGGCATGTCACCTTCTCCATCTGTCCAATATGCACGTACATGCTGACCTCTCCCATGTTCCCCAATGGACACCTGCACCACCTGTGGTGCCATCACGTGACCCACAACGGACATACCATGCCTGACAACATGCCCTATATGGACAGATGCCACTGACATCAGGGAATGATGTTAGCATGTTAGCAATGTAGGTGCAGAGTAAACCTGCTGCCCATTACCAGTCCCCACCACAGGTGGGCAAGACTGGCACATATGATGCTAATCTGTGTTCACAACATGGGCCAGACACCCCAGGTACAGTTCCACACATCCCAGACACTGTCCATGTCATGGACTAAGGTACACATACATGGCAAGCAATGCACAGCATTGGCCACACACAATAGTCACCCAAGTGACTGGATGGGGGATACAATACCCTCCTGTATGGGCAAATGCAAACACTACAGCCCTGAGACACAATGTGGACCATTGTCATGTGGCCTGATGCCAAGGTATACCCATCGCCTACCCTTATATAGCCTGCTGCCACAGTCGACCACCACACACCCGTGCAAACATGCACTCATGCATGTCAGTACTGGCACCCTGTGTGTTTGTCTGCTTGTTGTATGGTGCGTATGTTCACATCCACACTCACTACAACCCCCATGGGCATACTGCAGCATGCTGTCCGATGTCAAACACCTCCTCATCCCCTTTGCCCATACAACCTCTGTATGACCCATGTGGTGCATGTGATACTTGCACAGTGATGTATTGCAGCAATCTCGCTACAGATGAGTTGTACTCCTAGCCCTGCCAAGTGTGTTGATGTGTGTGTGTGTCCCTGTGAGAGTGTGGCTGTGTTGATGCTGGCACCTGTTCATGTGGACAGGCACGTGTATGTCACCTACTGTATAGCTACCATATCCCTGTTGCAGATGTCACTCACCATCACATATATGTTCTGAGGGATCCATAACAGGTAACCCATGTGGCGCATCCAAAAGCTGCATCGAACTGTGATAACACTACATAGTTGTCAGGGGTTTGATACCCTGTGCTGGCAGGTGTGTGACACAAACAAGCTGCAGTTTTACTCTCCCACCCCTTCCTGACATGTCTTTGCCTCTGACTGCCTCTCCCACTCCCTCTCTGGTGGATGTGGAGACCTTCACCTGCTTTGCTTAGGCAGCAGCACGTGCATTTTAAGTGATGCTCAGGATGAGCTGATGGCCTCTGCACAAATTGCATTCGGCCCCTAGCTGATTGCACATGGAACAGCTGTGGTAACATTCCCATAGCCAATTGCATGGAAACACACTCCAATATCTAGGAACATCATGTTGGTGCTGGCCCTTGTCATTCACTGTGAGCAGGAACTAGATCTGTTGGTTGGCAAACAGCATCTGAGATGGATTGGGAATTTACCTCTAACAACATACACTGTGGAAACAGGGCAACACACAGGATGGGGGTGTGCCTGACCTGACTACAGACTGTAAGTGCTGCTATACTGCATGTGGAGTACTGTTGGTTAAACAGTGTCTGTGTGGATATGACTTTCCTACATGTTTCCATACCTGCCACGTCAGTTCCATGTTTATGTGGAATCCCTATCTGCAGGGTCAGCTGCAGAAAGGGCAGTGTGTTGTGTCTGTGGTTGCATGTGTTATCAATGGAGCATCTATCTGTGGACTGCAGATGGTATTTTGAGGATTGCAGTCTGTAGATGGTGAATGCCGTGACAGCTACCGGCTTCTTATCCCTCATAGGGCATATGTTGCCACAAACCCTGTTATAACAGTACATGTATGAAGGTATCACAGCAACATATCATTATTGGTCCTGTGTATGTGCTACCAGTCACAACCATGTCGACCGGTGTACATATGTCATGCATGACATGGTGCATATGTGCTGTACACCATAAGTAGTGTCATCATATCTGCTAACAGGCCAATGAGATATCAGACTGCTTCACATGTTATGTACAGTAGGAGTTATATGTGATGACATAACCTGGACATTCTGTGGATATTTGTACAGTCCTTTCTGGGACATCAGTGTTACAGATAGCAGGTAGCAATACCTCTTACAGGAGAACCGGCACACTCAGGACAGCTGCATATTTGTAGGTTAGCCTCGAATTTGCTTACTTTGTGTACGGAGTGCTTACTGTTGCACAGACACAAACCTCTGACGACATCTGCCTACAGATAGTTTGTATCAGATTTGCTGAGCCTGTACACTTAAACTCGCTTACCAGTGCTGACATATGCTTACTACAGCTTATTACTGCTTAACCTAACTACTGCTTTATGCATTATGATAAAAACACCTCACATGTGCATTTCCTGCAGTACTCCAGGTTATATATATATATATATATATATATATATATATCTGTATCTATCTATATATATATATATATATATATATATATATATGTTATTTCATGGCCGCAGTACTCCAGTTCATAGATATATGTTATTCCGTGGGTTATGCAACATACATATTACCGATAACGTGGTTTGGCTGGGAAATGGTATGTCTCAGTACCTTCCCTGTGTCCCCCCCTTCCTTTCTCGCTGACATCCATTAGTTGGCATTCATTCAACCTGGCACGCCTCAGTACATAATGTCATACCCATCATTCCCTCTCCCCCATTCCTCTTCAACATCAATCATCCTTCCTACACTTTCCAGACGAATCTAACCACATCACTACACATTGCCCATTCTCCACCTCTCAGGACCCTTCACGTGAGTTGTTCCAACCCATGGATCTTCAGGCTTCCCATACATGTAGTCTGCGAACATACGTTACCATCTTTGTTTACCTTTGAGGCATGGTATGTTACCTTGAAGACTCTTTATAGCAGAATTTTTTAGGTCGTCCCACCAGGGAAGAACATGCATTTGTTTATGATTAGACTTTGCAGGTTGACACTGTCTCTTCCACTGGTAATATCCTGCCAGTACTCTGGGAGGCAGTGCAGTGCTACTCTTAGAGGTGCATGTTATTTGTATGTATGATATTTGCCTTTTGGCATTGATTTCCCCTTCATCACTTGTTATATATGTGTCTTGTATCCTTGAGACATGTGCACATACACTGTATGGGGTCCTGGGAACTTCTGCACTTAATTACAATAATGCCTCACATCTGGACTTACTGCAGTACTCCAGTTCATATATGTATATTCTGTAGTCAGTTATAGCACATATGACTGTCTACTGATGCCTTTCACAGGTTCAATTTGGTTATACTATGGTGAGGACATGTTTACTACTACCTCATTCTTCCGTACCTCTGTGATGGCTTGGTGGATAGCTACTGGGACTATGGTGTATAGGGTCCTGGGTTCGTGACTTGCATGGCTGTTTATTTTGTTGCTGGGCTGAAAAGGCCTGTTGTATACAGAGTGATTAAGGCACTATAAAGCAGTTGTAAGGCCTTAAGCCTGCTTACTAGTGCATACATATGCTTATTATTGCTTATTTGTGCTTACAACTGCTTACTAGTGCCTTATTCCATCTGACACTGATACATCACATGTGCATTTCTTGCGGTACTCCAATTCATATATATATGCTATTTAGTGGGTTTTGCAACAAAGTTATTAGTTATAACATGCTTTGCCATGTAAAATTGACTGTGCTACAGTGGGACTCAAACCGGGAATACCTGCTCATCGATCGGATGCTCTACCCACTACACTATTGCTGTTCTGCTTCATTTGCATATTTCTACCATAATGTCATACCCATGTTTCTTTCCCCCGGCCCCAGGGCTCCACATACACAGCATCCATCCATTCTCCAGTTGCTAGCCCAGCCATACCACACCTCCACACATTTCCCTCTCTGCACGTCCCAGTACTCCTCCAGTATATTGTCTCGACCCAAGCTTCTGCAGGCTCTTCATCCATTTAGTCCATGTGCGTACGAGCCTTCCCTTGATCCTCCTCCGATACTGGTGGAGACATTGATGAGGCTCGCAATTTTTGGTTCGTCCCACCAGAAATGGACCTGT
The DNA here is from genome assembly GCF_019279795.1 of Protopterus annectens. Lineage (NCBI taxonomy): Eukaryota > Metazoa > Chordata > Ceratodontiformes > Protopteridae > Protopterus > Protopterus annectens. Next base: position 347,845,945 of record NC_056730.1, on the reverse strand, counting down.
TGTTGTGTCAAGAGAAGACTTAGCTGGTCTACACTGTTTCTTCCACTGGTAGCATCCTGCCAGGGGTTTGAGAAGCAGCTGTTTGCTCACACACCTGGCCAGCCTCATCTCCCAGTTCTGCAGAACCGACACTCCAGGTGTGACATTCTGTGCATGAAGCACACCCACACGCTCCCACGGCGTGCACCGTTTTTCATTATCCTCTTCAGTATTATGCAAGACTACTGTTCTCACAGTATGATTGGACAGGCACTGTTCTTTGATACACATAGATTACTCAAAATACTGTGATTGAGCAATGTACACATGTTTGCTGGTATTAATCTACATACTTTCATACATTTCCTATACAGTTGAATGACTGTGCTGGATGATATGTTTATGATAACAGCAGCTGAATGTGTATCTGCCATGGCTTAGTGGTAACTCACTTAGATTATAGTGTGCAGGGTCGGAGGGGTTGCAACCTGGGAGTGCAGATTATTTTGTTAATGGGCACAATGAGAGCTGTTGGCTACAGAGTGACTAAGGCACTGCAGAGAAATTGTGGGCGGTATACGCTGGTTTGCGTGAGGCTCAGCATTGCTGACCTCCGGTTGCAGCATCTTACACTGAGTTAGCTTCTACATTGCTTAACCAGTGTGGGCATTGCTTACCGCCACCCAAACAGGCTTAAACCCACTTGCTCCCCCATACCCCCATGCTACATCTTGTATTTAGTGTACATTTGTTGACCGGGACAATCCAACTGGATGCTTGTCTATTTTCAGCGGTGGCCCAGGGAGTACAGCTCCACAGTAAACCCCAGCTACTCATTACAAGTAATACTGAGGTGTTCACATTCATAGAGAATAACAGATTTAACATAGCTACATGCCACATTCTTCATGCTTAGTTTACGTTAACATGTCGGTATTATACATGCTTAGGTCAGGTTTACATGTCAGGTATGACTGTTGACAAAGGTTAGTTTAAGGTGAAGTTAGATTCCTGTTTAAAAGTTCTGGATAGGTTACACTCAGGTATTCTGGTTAGGTTTAGTTATTCCATACCTGTGTGGTAGAGTAGAAGAGAATAGTGAAGGAGTAGGTAGGTAGGTAGAGGGGTGACATTGTAACTGTATAGTAGCCTGTTGGAATAATTGGTAGGGGAGCAATAGGGAAGGTTTGACGGATGTTGGAATTTGTATGCGAGGCAGGATAAGAGGTGTCGGTTTCACTAGTTGATGTAGCGGTACAGAGTGTAAGTTGGGGGGGATTTTGCCAGGTGGTGAGCATGCGCTGATCTAAGTATGCTTGTGGTGTTCCTTCATGTGTTATTTACATGTGTCCTGTGGAATAGCTGAGGTAATACATGTGGGTAGGGGGTTACAGATTCTGCCAATATAGTTGGGGAAGTGGGTGTCACCTACTTGTAACTACATTAATAGAAATGGAAAAGGTGTTGATAGGTATGTGGTGTTCATGGGTCACAAAGAGGGAGAGATAGTAGCATAATTATCCAGGGATGTGTAGGAAGGCTGAAGGGAAGGTCCACAGCTGGCCATTTCTTTTACAGCAACAATTGTGCATATATACTGCATTTGGAGATTGAGTTGGACACTCACATCCCTGGGTGGGGGTGAGGACTACTGTGAAGATTGGGTAGAGATGGGTGGAGAAATGTAAAGACTGGTAGAGATGGGGGAAGGCTGCCAGCCTAGTCAAATAGAATTTGGTACATAATTCTATTATTTGTAAATACAGTGAATGTTGAACTTAAAACAATGTGGCAACATTGCCATCTGCTGTAAAGAAAGCTAAGTCAAGCAATTCTTGTTGGTCCTTTGAAATTAAAATTATTTCATCACTTCCTTTGATGTTTTACAAGCTGGCTCCAGTCTGGCTGGATGGGAGCTTCCTGCCTATTGTTTTAAGGCTAAAGTTAATGACCGGAATTTACATGTGGAATGTCCTTTATTGCTCTAAGTGTAAAAGAATGTAAATGCAGTTAATGTGTAGCCTGGGAACTCCAGGAAGGGTGAAAAAGATGATGTAATGTTTATCAGAACTGGAGTTTCAATTTCAACAGTGAGAACCAGAGATTGTTGAGCATTTTGATCTTGGACATCCAACTCAGCACTGCCTGTTGTCTTAAGTAAGTTATCTTAGAAGTGTATTTTCCTGTAGAAATAGCCTGAAATTATAAAGATTAGACTAAGTCTTTTTCTGTTCAGATCAGAACTTTCTTAATGTATTAAGTTTCTGTGTGATCTCTGAACTCTTGAATAGCACTGTGGTGTAGTAGTATTGTCTTGTGTTTTTAGCATTTATTATTAAATATTTTAAACCCTTTCCAACTGTGGCTGGTTTATGTAGACATAATTTAAGCTCTAGAGTAAATTGCATGCTTATAAGTGATCCTGTGATAAGCTCTTTCAGTAAGCCTTGCTTGCTTAAGTTACACTACTATTGGATATTAATATTGCACAGTAATAATTGGACACCCTTTATGGGCCTTTGGGTAGCTGATAATTATTAGCTGGTGGTGGCAGTAATTACTACCATATAGTCTGGGTATAGGGGCACTGCTGGATAATCTGTGTTAGCTTTTCCCAGGAGTTTCTATGAAGTTGTATAAATACTTATCTCAAAGTGTATGTATGTGTGAGCTACTTGGGCAGGGGCATAAAGCACTGGTTGGACAGATAAGGTACTGGAGGTTAGCTTGCCAGCTAGGCTGAGATCTGGACCCTATAGCTGTGCCAGTGGGGAGTCTTACTGGGGACCTGGAGAGTAAGGGAGCAATCAGCCCCAGACTGACTGTGATCTCTGTGTGCTCTTAAGAGAACTTGCACTTTACTGTGTGTATTTGTTATCCATTCCTCATATATGAGATACCCTCTCTGGTGTTAGTGGTGAGGATTGAGGCTCCTTGATTGCTGGGCCAGGGCACAGCATCACATATTAATTGGTTTGCAGTGGTGGGATCCACTTCACATATTAATTGGTGGGCATTAGTGGATATCCACATCACATATTAATTAGTTGTTAGTTGGCAAATACTAATTGGCTTGTAGTGGTGTGGGTAGAGTGAATCCTGTAGCTTATGTACAGTGATCTCTGAAGGTCTTTTGTACTCTAAAACAGCCATGCAGTGAATACTCAGAGTACATATCACAATTGTTTTATTTCTTTTGTTAGCTTAGTTAGTCAGAGTGAGCAGGCAGCATGTCAGCAGAGGAGTATGGAAAGCTGACAAGGAGCCAGCTGGTGGAGATTTGCCAAGCTAGGGGACTGGTGCATGGAAACCTGACTAAGGCAGACCTGATTGCAGCCTTGGTTACAGCTGCATCAGAAAACAGCATCCAGGAGGACAATCAGACTGGCAGTGGAGATACAATATCCTCAGAGAATGGACAGCTCAACCTTTCTGCGAAGGACAATCAGACTGGCAGTGGAGATACAATATCCTCGGAGAATGGACAGTGCAACCTTTCTACAGTGGACTTAAAAATCCAGCTGGAGCTAAAGAGACTTGAGTTGGAGGCCAGGCATTTGGACATAGAAGCTGAAGAAAAGGAGCATCAGAGAAGGCATGAGATGGAAATGCTGACTCTTCACCAGAGTCATGGAGGTAATGGGGAAGGGAGTAACTGGACCCCAGAAGCACAACAAGTCAGTAAATTTCTTCCACAATTTAAAGAGGGGGATAATTTTGATAGTTTCATTCATATGTTTGAGAGGGTATGCAAACAGTATAGTGTTGACCAAAGGCTCTGGGTATGGTTCCTGACCCCCTTACTCCATGGTAAAGCTGTAAATGCACTGGCTAAAATTCCCGACTCTGTTTGTTTTGATTATACTGCTGTAAAAAATGTCTTTTAGAATGTTTTAAGCTAACACCTCAGTAAATCTAAATCCCTTAGAGCCACGCGCTTGAGGGACTTGAACCTCAGCACAGAAATAAATAGAACATGCTGGATGGACAGATTCATAACCCAGAGGCTCCCTTCGCTCTGGAATAGAATTCCAATTCATGTTAGGCAGAGCACCTCACTGACTCTCTTCAAGAAGAATCTTAATGAGTGGATGGGGGATCGTAGGTTTGTCCCAGGGATTATTTCCGTGTCACTATTCAACAGAGGCACAGTAAACTAAACTTTAAAAAGGGCACAGTATACTCAAATCAAGGGGTGGCGTAAGCCAAACACAATCGGGCTAGGCTTATAAATGCCCCAGGACAGATAACCTAGTATGAACCTATGAACCTATGAACACCTGAAATGTATAAGAAAAAGTTTAGTGAGCATAGACACAATGCAGCTGAAAGTGTGTGTGAATATGTTGCTGAACTGAGCACTTATTTTTCATAGCTGGGTGAGTGGATGTCAGGTCACCACTTTTGAAGGGCTGGCAGATCTTCTGGTGAGGAAACAAGCCCTTAGCACTTTGCCTGAGGACATGAGGATCTGGTTATCTGATAGACAATGTGCTACTTCAGATGAGTTGGGGAAGAAGGGAGACCTATACCTGGCCAACAGGGCAGCCCTGCACAGGAAGGGGACCCCCAGCACTGCTCATGGGTCTAAAGGAACCCATGGTGGGCTGCACAGACTGCCCCAATAGAATCTGCCAGTAGCAGGGGAAACTACTAGTCCAGGTACAAGTCCAGGAGCTAGGGTTAAATGTTTTGAATGCAACCAGTGGGGCCATGTGGCACACAGGTGTCCATGGAGGCAAGGTGGGGAACCAAAGGTGAGGAAGCCAGTAAGTTGGAAAGACAAAATGCCAATAGTAGTTGTCTTGTGACAACAGGGGTACTAAACTACCATCCTGCAGATGTCCTGAGAGGGAAGGATTTGGATGAGGCAGTACCATGTACTTATGCAGTTACACACCATCAGGCTAGGAGACACGCATGTGGGTCTGGTAGCCTGGGGGAGACCTAGATAGACTGCATACTTGCAGCCAGGACTAGTGAGGTGGTTACTTCAGGGAGTGAGCTACACAGTAGCAGTGAGACTGAAAGTGAGCCACAGCTGCCTGTGGATACTGATGTTCCCTTGGAAAGGGTAACTACAAAGGTAGAAGTGAGTAGTAGTACCCAGGCTGACAGTGAGGCACCACTGTCAGAGGATGCCAGACTTCCTGTGGAAGGGGAGCTGGGAAGGGTTACAAGGAGAGAGTTGAGACAGGATCAGCTCTCAGACCATACATCGCAAGGCCTGAGGCAGGTAACTAGGGAGGCATCTGATTCTCAAGGAAAGGGGAAATCTGTATACTGGGACAAAGGGTTACTATACAGAGAGTGGACCCCTGAGGGAGGGCTAGAAGGTGAGAGAGTACATCAGTTGGTAGTGCCTAAAGCCTACCGTCTGGCACTTCTAGCCATAGCCCATGATATTCCCTTTGCAGGTCATATGGGCATAAAACGTGCAAAGAGGCATATTATGCAGAACTTCTATTGGCCTGGAATTTCCAGAGATGAAACAGGGTACTGCAGGACCTGTAAGCAGTGCCAAAAGGTAGGAAAGGCAGGAGACAAGGTGAGAGCTCCTTTGATGCCTTTGCCTGTGATTGAGGAGCCATTTCAGAGGGTAGCTATGGATATTGTTGGTCCTCTAAGTACCCCAAGTTCCACAGGGAAAAACTATATCCTAGTGGTAGTGGATTATGTTACACGATACTCTGAGGTGGTGGCTTTGTCCTCCATTGAGGCAGAGAAGGTGGGAAATGCTTTGTTAGAGATTTTCAACAGGGTACGTTTCCCAAAAGAAATACTGACTGACCGAGGTGCCAATTTCATGTCAGACCTGCTGGCTTGTTTGTGGAAGTTCTGTGGGGTGAAGCACATGAAGACCACCTCCTACCATCCCCAGACTAATGGTTTGTTGAGATGTTAAACTCTATAATCAAGTCCATGCTACTGGCATTTGCAGATCAATTTAAGTGGGAGTGGGACAAATATTTGCCCCATCTGTTGTTTGCTTACAGAGAGGTTCCCCAGGAATCTACAGGTTTTCACCCTTTGAGTTGCTGTATGGGCATAGGGTGAGGGGACCTCTAGATTTAATTCGAGATGAGTGGGAAGTTGAGTGTGAATCTCACAAGGAGTCTGTTGTGGCATATGTCCTAAACCTCAGGACAAGGCTCAGGGAACTCATGGGACTGGTCCAGGAGAACCTGGCAGAAGCTCAACAACAGAAAAACGTGTGGTATGACAGAAATGCTCAAGCTAGAGAGTAAGCTGTGGGATGGCAGGTAATGGTTCTCATTCCTGTTAGACACAACAAGCTACAAGCAGCTTGGGATGGTCCCTACAAGGTGGTAAGAAAGATAAGTGATGTTAACTACATGGTGGAACTGCTAGGCAGATGGCAGGGGCACAAATTGTACCATGTTAATATGATGAAACCTTACCATGATAGGGAGGCCATTGTGCTGAGCATTTGCAGTGGATTGCAGGAGTTGTCTGAGAGAGATCTGGGGAGTGATCTCCTCAGTGAGACTTGGGCTGACATTTCAGTGGAAGGGGTAGCAACATCCCAGCAGCTATCTCCTACCCAGGTTTGAGAAATCTGAGCAGTGCTGCAAGAATTTGGTGACATGTTCACTGGGAAACCAGGGTGCACCCACCTGGTGCAGCACCAGGTGGATACAGGACCCCAAAGGCCTATTAGGCAGACCCCTTGTAGGGTGCCTGAGAGACTCAGACAGATTCTGAGGGAAGAGGTACAGGAGATGTTAGAACTAGGGGTGATTCAAGAGTCTAACAGTCCCTGGGCCTCCCCAGTGGTGCTGGTGCCAACGAAGGATGGCAGCACCAGGTTCTGTGTGGATTACAGAAAATTAAATAGTCACACAGAGTCAGACGCTTACTCCATGCTGACAGATAAGGCCCTAGAGCAGCTGGGTGGGGTTTAGTATCTTACAACCATTGATCTTACCAAGGGTTACTGGCAGGTGCCCTTGACTCCCAGTGCTAGACAGAAGTCAGCCTTTGTGACTCCTATTGGCTTGTATGAGTTCACAAAGATGTCCTTTGGGATGAAGAATGTCACAGCGACTTTCCAGAGGCTGGTAGATAATATCCTAGTAAGAGCAGGAGGGTTTGCCCTTGCTTACCTAGATGATATTGCTATCTACAGCCATTCCTGGCCAGAGCACCTTCAGCATGTCAGGGAGGTGCTGGGCAGACTACAGAGGGCAGGGTTGACCATTAAGCCAAGCAAATGTCAGGTGGGTATGGCGGAGGTCTCTTACCAAGGATATAGAGTGGGGAGTGGTAAGATAAGGCCAGAACCTGCTAAAGTGGAAGTCATTTAGGCATGGCCTGCACCTGTTACCAAAAAGCAGGTGAGGGCATTCTTAGGAACAGCAGGGTTCTACAGAAAGTTCATCCCTAGTTTAGTTATAGTACCATAGCTGCTCCCCTCACAGACCTGACAAGGAAGAACAGGTCAGATAAGGTAGTGTGGACCCAGCATGTGAGCAGGCATTCCAGAAGCTTAAAGAAGCTTTGGGAGTATCCCCTGTGTTAGCCAGTCCAGATTACAGCAAAATATTTGTTGTGCAGGTGGATGCTTCAAACCATGGGGTGGGGTCTGTACTTAACCAGATTTCTTCAGAGAGGGAAGAGCACCCAGTGGTTTATCTCAGTCGTAGGCTCCAACCCAAGAAGGAATGCTATGCAGATGTAGAAAAGGAATGTCTAGCCATAGTGTGGGCATTGCAGAAACTTCAGCCTTATCTGCATGGAAGGAAATTCACTGTTATGACAGATCACAACCCCCTAATATGGTTAAACAGAGCCAGCCAGCAAAATGTCAAGTTGCTAAGGTGGAGCTTGGGGTTGCAAGCATATGATATGTCAGTGCAGCACCACAGTGGGATTAGCAATGCCAATGCAGATGGGCTCTCACGACAGGGAATGGGGTAAGGTATACTCAGATCTAACCCTCTCAAGCGGCCTTTCTCAAAGGTCACTTGAAAAACTAGCATGAGTTCTCCGGGGGGGGGGGGGGTGTGAAGATTGGGTAGAGATGGGTGGAGAAATGTGAAGTCTGGCAGAGATGGGTGAAGGCTGCTCGCCTAGTGAAATAGAATTTGGTACATAATTCTATTTGTAAATACTGTGAATGTTGAACTTAAAACAATGTGGCAACATTGCCATCTGCTGTAAAGTAAGCTAAGTCAAGCAATTATTGTTGGTCCTTTGAAATTAAAATTATTTCATCACTGCCTTTGATGTTTTACAAGCCAGCTCTAGTCCAGCTGGATGGGGGCTTCCTGCATATTGTTTTAAGGCTAAAGTTAATGACCAGAATTTACATGTGGAATGTCCTTTATTGCTCAAGTGTAAAATTATGTAAATGCAGTTAAGGTTTAGCCTGGGAACTCCATGAAGCGTGAAAAAGATGATGCAATGTTTATCAGAACTGGAGTTTCAATTTAAACAGTGAGAACCAGAGATTGTTGAGCATTTTGATCTTGAACATCTAACTCAGCACTGCCTGTTGTCTTAAGTAAGTTATCTTAGAAGTGTGTTTTCTTGTAGAAATACGACTGCAACCAAACCCAGGAAGCTCACGCACGTCGGATCTACAGCACGGTCCAAATAACAAGCATCAAAAAACAACCAAAACGGACCAGCTGTGAGGATGCATATATATTTAATGCTTCAAATGCTTCAAATCATATCAGCAATGAACAAAACCATGCTGAGTAGACAAACCGGTTTCGGCTAATATAAGCCTTTTTCAATGCCAAATCTTCCAAAAAAAGTAAGACATCACAATTGTGAGCCCTACTTATAGTCCCTCTCTTAAAGAGGCAATGCCCAAATGAAATACAATAAAATAAATAATAAAAAATTAAAATAATTTTAACATCATAATTCAACCCAAATATTGGAAAATATGTTGTGTTGTTAAACAAAAATAATAATGAAAAAAATAATAATAAATGGATTCTACAATAAATATACATATGTATGTTGCAATAAGGTTTCCCATACATAAAGCTGTTTACAAATTATTAGATTCAATATTGATTGGGCCATTTGGACCAATGTGCCCCAAATCAAAAACTATCAGTGTACATGTATATCAAAATGTAAAACTAATATCGATAAAGCATATTTTATATAAACATATAAGACCCACCTATAGTGGGTATGAAAACTACAACATGAAAAAGGAATACATTAAGATCACAATCTATATTCAATACCATACTAACTTGGTTCTAATGTATTCAAACCTGGTCTAAAAGACCACCTAACCTTATAATCCATTTGTATTCCATTTCATTAAGTTTCTTATGCCAGCCTGCTTTCATTTGTCGATGGAGGGTAATTCTATCTATAATGATGAATGTAAACGAGCCGAAGGGTGTTCAAGGGTATGTTTATACAAGGCATTAGTCATGCTTGTGTTTAATTGCACTAATGTGTTCACAGACCCTCAATTTAACAGACCTAGAAGTCTGTCCCACATAAAATGCAGAGCAATTACATGTGGCCAAATATACTGCCCAATCCGAGCTACAATTAGAAAACATCCTAATCCCAAAACCTGGGACGTATTTCTGCTGGAAAACTCACTGGTTTTGGGCATGTATTTGCAAAATGAGCAATGACCACATGGAAAACTTCCCTTCAGTGTATTACCCTCCATAGTAGTTTGTAATGGAAGCTGTGAATTGTATCTCTTATAATGGGTTAAAAAGGAATTTAAATTCCTACCCCTTCTGTATGAAAACGAACAACGTTCCGGTAGTATATCATTCAAAACATCATGAGAACGTAAAATGTCCCAATGTTGATTAATAATCTCCACAAATCTATTAGTATTAGCCCCATAAGTGGTGACTAACCTTAAAGTGCTATTCTTCCTGATCTGTAGTTGGTCTGTTGCTTGGATTTATATTGTAGTAAATCCAAGCGTAAGTGATTCACTGTTTGTAAAGATTTATTAATGATGTGTTTTGAATAACCACGATCCACAAATCTATTGACAAGATCATCACAAGCCTTAGACCCTACCTCCAAAGAGGAACATATTCTTTTCATCCTCATGAATTGTGATTTGGGGATGTTGTGGATGATGTGGCGTGGATGACAACTATTCGCATGCAGCAGAGTGTTGTACTGAGGAAATTTTCTATAGACTGATGTGGCTAAAGTTTGATCCTGTAGTCTATTTATCATAACGTCCAAAACACAATGCTGTCATGTTCCACGTTAACCGAAAAACGAATCCCAAAGCTGTTATCATTTAAATAATCCACAAATCTGGAAAGTCGTTCCTGGTTCCACGCCACACCATCCAACAATCATCAAGATATCTTCTCCAAATATCAAGGTCTGCCAAAAGGATTGTGATGTATCATATATGTAAGTGGCCTCAAAATAACCCATGAACAAATCATATATGGGGCAAAAGACCCCATTGCTGTTCCTTTAATTTGCCAATAAGCTTGGCCATTATAATAAAAAACATTCTTGCATAGCACAAATTCTGTTAATTTGGTCAAAAAATTATTAAATTCCGTAGAATATAATTTTGATTTGTAAAGCCAATATGAAACAGCTAAGATGCCTAGTTCATGTGGTATGCTGGTATATAATGAGGCCACATCAAGTGTAACCAACCACCAAGAGGATTCCAATTGTGAGTCTTGAACTATGTTGAGAAACTCTGTTGTGTCCTGTATACGTGACCGAATATGTTTCAACAAAGGTTTCAAATATGTGGTAAGAAAACAGGATAGAGGTTCAGTTAAAGAACCCCGCCCAGAGACAATAGGTCTACCTGGGGGGGTTTTAGCATCCTTATGGATTTTGGGTAACAAATACAGGTACTGATGTACAGGTTCTTCCACCTGTAATTCCTTAGCTATTCTATCTGTAATTGTCCCCTGGGTAACTGATACCTCCAAAAACCTGTCTATTTCTACCTTGAAACGTAAAGTGGGATCTAACTTAAGCTGTTGATAAAAGCTAGTATCCGACAATTGTCGGAGAGCTTCATTGTGATATGCTAAATAGTCCATCACCACTATGGCCCCTCCTTTATCTGCCATGGTAATGACTAGTTGCTGATTGTTCTTAAGTTCTAATAATGCCAATCTATCACCATGGCTTAGATTATTGAATTGTGGTTGGTATACATTTGCATAGTGTAGCTCTTTCATGATACATTCCCTGAAAATAGATACATGTTTATTCATTGGAGCAACAAAGTAGATTTTCTGAATCTAAATTCAGTAGATCTTTGATTATTCTTCTCTGAAAAAATATTTTCAGGTTAAGTAATCTACAAAAGTTGTTAACATCATTTAATAAATCATGTTCGAACCACAGAACTTGGAACAAAGTTCAATCCTTTATTCAAAAGTGTAATTTGACAAGGGGAAAGAACAACAGAAGAGATATTATGAACATTGTTAGTTACTTTATCATCTGCTGTAACAGATTCTGTAAAGTCGGAGTATTGGTACCTGGATCTATGTTTTCTACCCCCCCTCCTCCTACCCTTTGATCTAAAGGGGGGGTCTGTCTCCTTTTGGCCACTGGGGACGCCTGACGTGAGGATGCTTCTCCATCCGACGTAGAATAAGTTTCTTCCTCAGAAGTGAAATCTGAGGAGGTATGTGCATATCTGAGAATTGACCTAGGTCTTTTCTTGTTGTTATTATTAAAGATCCGTTGATTTCCCTTGGGTTCACTAAATCTAACTGTTTTTTGATTAATAAAGGGCTTCCCCTTTTCGTAATCCATTAGATCACGCTGAAATTTGTTAGTCTTTCTCTTAACCAGTTGCTTTTCTAAAATGGACAATTCTTTGGCTAATTTGGACACATGTTGAGAATAAAACTGATGCTTATTAAATTGTTCAGCCTCCAAGCATAATTGTCTTTATCAGCTGACAATCCCAATAGGATATCATTTAAATCCATGATAGAATAATTGGAAAAAAGTCCTATGATAAGAAAAACTTGTATATGAAAAAAAATTTTTATTATGTTCTTTGCAATTTCTGAAACAATTTCATATACAAGTTTTTCTTATCATAGGACTTTTTTCCAATTTGGAGGTGTTTGGTTTGACCAACAATGCCAGTTCTGAAAATAGGGAATTTATAGTGAATGATGAACAAAAATGTGGTTATGTCTTTACTAAATTGGGGAGACACATGAAAACTCTACGCACGAATGTGTGGCATATGAAGCTATTTAAAGCCTATCAAGCTAAAAACATTACACCAAGGGGGTTGAGGGTACGACTACAACCTTTGGTGGCACATATTGATGAGGAGTTATCTAAGGATTGGGCAGAAGCACAACATTCAGCATCCATGCTTTTTGTTAATTGTTTGCTTAAATATTATGACAGAATCATTACTAATAATTTGTCAGAAATTCAAGGGATATGCTTGGAGGCTGAACAATTTAATAAGCATCAGTTTTATTCTCAACATGTGTCCAAATTAGCCAAAGAATTGTCCATTTTAGAAAAGCAACTGGTTAAGAGAAAGACTAACAAATTTCAGCGTGATCTAATGGATTACGAAAAGGGGAAGCCCTTTATTAATCAAAAAACAGTTAGATTTAGTGAACCCAAGGGAAATCAACGGATCTTTAATAATAACAACAAGAAAAGACCTAGGTCAATTCTCAGATATGCACATACCTCCTCAGATTTCACTTCTGAGGAAGAAACTTATTCTACATCGGATGGAGAAGCATCCTCACGTCAGGCGTCCCCAGTGGCCAAAAGGAGACAGACCCCCCCTTTAGATCAAAGGGTAGGAGGAGGGGTAGAAAACATAGATCCAGGTACCAATACTGACTTTACAGAATCTGTTACAGCAGATGATAAAGTAACTAACAATGTTCATAATATCTCTTCTGTTGTTCTTTCCCCTTGTCAAATTACACTTTTGAATAAAGGATTGAACTTTGTTCCAAGTTCTGTGGTTCCGAACATGATTTATTAAATGATGTTAACAACTTTTGTAGATTACTTAACCTGAAAATATTTTTTTCAGAGAAGAATAATTCTCAAAGATCTACTGAATTTAGATTCAGAAAATCTACTTTTGTTGCTCCAATGAATAAACATGTATCTATTTTCAGGGAATGTATCATGAAAGAGCTACACTATGCAAATGTATACCAACCACAATTCAATAATCTAAGCCATGGTGATAGATTGGCATTATTAGAACTTAAGAACAATCAGCAACTAGTCATTACCAAGGCAGATAAAGGAGGGGCCATAGTGGTGATGGACTATTTAGCATATCACAATGAAGCTCTCCGACAATTGTCGGATACTAGCTTTTATCAACAGCTTAAGTTAGATCCCACTTTATGTTTCAAGGTAGAAATAGACAGGTTTTTGGAGGTATCAGTTACCCAGGGGACAATTACAGATAGAATAGCTAAGGAATTACAGGTGGAAGAACCTGTACATCAGTACCTGTATTTGTTACCCAAAATCCATAAGGATGCTAAAACCCCCCCAGGTAGACCTATTGTCTCTGGGCGGGGTTCTTTAACTGAACCTCTATCCTGTTTTCTTACCACATATTTGAAACCTTTGTTGAAACATATTCGGTCACGTATACAGGACACAACAGAGTTTCTCAACATAGTTCAAGACTCACAATTGGAATCCTCTTGGTGGTTGGTTACACTTGATGTGGCCTCATTATATACCAGCATACCACATGAACTAGGCATCTTAGCTGTTTCATATTGGCTTTACAAATCAAAATTATATTCTACGGAATTTAATAATTTTTTGACCAAATTAACAGAATTTGTGCTATGCAAGAATGTTTTTTATTATAATGGCCAAGCTTATTGGCAAATTAAAGGAACAGCAATGGGGGCGTCTTTTGCCCCCATATATGCGGACTTGTTCATGGGTTATTTTGAGGCCACTTATATATATGATACGCATCACAATCCTTTTTTGGCAGACCTTGATATTTGGAGAAGATATCTTGATGATTGTTGGATGGTGTGGCGTGGAACTAGGGAACGACTTTCCAGATTTGTGGATTATTTAAATGATAACAGCTTTGGGATTCGTTTTTCGGTTAACGTGGAACATGACAGCATTGTGTTTTTGGACGTTATGATAAATAGACTACAGGATCAAACTTTAGCCACATCAGTCTATAGAAAATTTCCTCAGTACAACACTCTGCTGCATGCGAATAGTTATCATCCAGGCCACATCATCCACAACATCCCCAAATCACAATTCATGAGGATGAAAAGAATATGTTCCTCTTTGGAGGTAGGGTCTAAGGCTTGTGATGATCTTGTCAATAGATTTGTGGATCGTGGTTATTCAAAACACATCATTAATAAATCTTTACAAACAGTGAATCACTTACCACGTTTGGATTTACTACAATATAAATCCAAGCAACAGACCAACTACAGATCAGGGAAGAATAGCACTTTAAGGTTAGTCACCACTTATGGGGCTAATACTAATAGATTTGTGGAGATTATTAATCAACATTGGGACATTTTACGTTCTCATGATGTTTTGAATGATATACTACCGGAACGTTGTTCGTTTTCATACAGAAGGGGTAGGAATTTAAATTCCTTTTTAACCCATTATAAGAGATACAATTCACAGCTTCCATTACAAACTACTATGGAGGGTAATACACTGAAGGGAAGTTTTCCATGTGGTCATTGCTCATTTTGCAAATACATGCCCAAAACCAGTGAGTTTTCCAGCAGAAATATGTCCCAGGTTTTTGGGATTAGGATGTTTTCTAATTGTAGCTCGGATTGGGCAGTATATTTGGCCACATTTATTGCTCTGCATTTTATGTGGGACAGACTTCTAGGTCTGTTAAATTGAGGGTCTGTGAACACATTAGTGCAATTAAACACAAACGCATGACTAATGCCTTGTATAAACATACCCTTGAACACCCTTCGGCTCGTTTTACATTCATCATTATAGATAGAATTACCCTCCATCGACAAATGAAAGCAGGCTGGCATAAGAAACTTAATGAAATGGAATACAAATGGATTATAAGGTTAGGTGGTCTTTTTAGACCAGGTTTGAATACATTAGAACCAAGTTAGTATGGTATTGAATATAGATTGTGATCTTAATGTATTCCTTTTCATGTTGTAGTTTTCATACCCACTATAGGTGGGTCTTATATGTTTATATAAAATATGCTTTATCGATATTAGTTTTACATTTTGATATACATGTACACTGATAGTTTTTGATTTGGGGCATATTGGTCCAAATGGCCCAATCAATATTGAATCTAATAATTTGTAAACAGCTTTATGTATGGGAAACCTTATTGCAACATACATATGTATATTTATTGTAGAATCCATTTATTATTATTTTTTTCATTATTATTTTTGTTTAACAACACAACATATTTTCCAATATTTGGGTTGAATTATGATGTTAAAATTATTTTAATTTTTTATTATTTATTTTATTGTATTTCATTTGGGCATTGCCTCTTTAAGAGAGGGACTATAAGTAGGGCTCACAATTGTGATGTCTTACTTTTTTTGGAAGATTTGGCATTGAAAAAGGCTTATATTAGCCGAAACCGGTTTGTCTACTCAGCATGGTTTTGTTCATTGCTGATATGATTTGAAGCATTTGAAGCATTAAATATATATGCATCCTCACAGCTGGTCCGTTTTGGTTGTTTTTTGATTCTTGTAGAAATAGCCAGGAATTATAAAGATTAGACTAAGTCTTTTTCTGTTCAGATCAGAACTTTCCGACTGCATTGTTTTAAGTTTCTGTGTGATCTCTGAACTCTTGAATAGCACTGTGGTGTAGTAGTATTGTCTTGTGTTTTTAGTATTTATTATTAAATATTTTTAAACCCTTTCCAACTGTGGCTGGTTTATTTAGAGATGATTTAAGCTCTAGAGTACATTGCATGCTTATAAGTGATCCTGTAATAAGCTCTTCCAATAACCCTTGATTGCTTAAGTTACACTATTATTGGATATTTATATTGCACAGTAATAATTGGACACCCTTTTAAGGGCCTTTGAGTAGCTAATAATTATTAGCTGGTGGTGGCAGTAATTACTACCATATAGTCTGGGTATAGTGGCACAGCTGGAGAATCTGTGTCAGCCTTTCCCAGGAGTGTCTGTGAAGTTGTATAAATACTTGTCTCAAAGAGTGTGTGTGTGTCAGCTACTTGGGCAGGGACACAAAGCACTGGTTGGACAGATAAGGTACTGGAGGTTAGCTTGACAGCTAGGCTGAGATTTGGACCCTATAGCTGTGCCAGTGGGGAGTCTTATTGGGGACCTGGAGAGTAAGGGAGCAACCAGCCCCAGACTGACTGTGATCTCTGTGTGCTGTTAAGGGAAATTGCACTTTACTGCGTGTATTTGTTATCCTTTCCTCATATATGAGATGCCCTCTCTGGTGTTACTGGTGAGGACTGAGGCTCCTTGATTGCTGGGCCAGGACTACAATAATAACTTGTGATGCCAATTAGATTGCCTTACATGCCTACAGTGGGGTGTTGTGACCATGTGTTCTTTGGTGTTATGTAGTGGGTTTTGCAACAACACATCTGGTTATACTGTACTTTGCCATGTAAAATAGACTGTGCTGCAGTGGGACTCGTACTGGGAATGGCTGCTCGTTAGGCGGCAGCTCTGACCTATTTTCACTATTGCTTACATCCCCGAGGCGATCCGTATAGAACTGCTCCAGCCAACACCTGCACGTCTCAGCCCATAATTTCATACCCATAGTTCCCCCCACCCCTCCTCTACAGCACTCATCCTTACTCTGGGTGCAGGTTGGGTCTAACCACACCACTACACACAGCCCACTCTCCACTTCTCAGGACGTATCTCTTACGTTGTCTCAACCCATGGGTCATCAGGCTTTCTCAGCCTTGTAGTCCCTACCTTGATAAATAGTTGCACGGACAGGACTCCAATCATCAAAAAGTTTTGGGGTGTCTCGCAAGGGACGCTCCTGTCTCTGTTGCGAGATTAAACTTGGCGGGTCCACAGTGTTCCCCCCACTGGTTGTGTCCTGCCTGTGGTTTGGGGAGCAGTGGATTGTTTACATTGTGTGTTTGTTTGTATGTTTCACTTGTCTGGCTGGGGGGATAATGCTATGTGTTACATGTATGTTGCTTTGGCCCCTCACCCCCATTGGCACGGCCTGTGATCATATGTCATTTTTATGTGCTGTATCATATCATAGATATATATCTGTGTATGTATATATATATATATATATATATATATATATATATATATATATATATATATATATATATATATATATATATATATATATATATATATATATATATATATATATATATATATATATATATATATATATATATATATATATATATATATATATATATATATATATATATATATATATATATATATATATATATATATATATATATATATATATATATATATATATATATATATAAAATGACATGTGGATGTATGGGTGTCTGCATATGTATATATCTATATGTGGGTATTTATATATATGTATGTCTATGTATTTATACATATGTACTACAGAGAGGGAGAGGTATATATCCATTTAGTTATGGGTATATATACACATACACATACCTCTACATATTTAAATACAGGTCCTGTAATGTAGACTGGTATTGCTGGATGCTATGTTTCGTGTGCATACCGGCCAACCTTGTGTGCCATGAATGTTTTGCGATACTTACAAATAAAACTGTTAGTGTCAACAAAGTCACACGTGAAATCTATTGTTAGTACCAGGGAGACATTCGTCCCATGTGGGACAAGCCAAAAACTGGATATTCAGCTTTCATCAAAAACCAGAGCTGCAAAGGTACCCATGGTTATGTGCATGGACTACAGCATGTGCCAGACCTAGGATACTGGGGTTGAGACAACATACAGGATGGGTTCTGAGGGGGAGGTGGAGGGATGGCAATGTGTGGTGGTGTGGTAACTATGGGCTGGTAACCAGGGAAGGGATGGTGACTGCATGTGTGCAGCAGGGGGGGGGGGAGCAGAACTGTGAGTATGAATGTATGGGTCGAGGATGGCCTGGGTTGGATGGGCCTGTACTGGTCATCCCACCTAGTGGGTGGGGGAGAGGGGAATGTGATGTCAGCATGTGAAACATAAGAGAGGACTAATTTTAATCCCTATTTATATGAAACACGATACAATGAGCTTGATAGTGTCTTGCAGGGCAGACATGTTTGGCTGGGGGGGTATGGCAATTCGTATGGGACTTATATTGTTTGGGGCCTCTCAAGCCCATTGACGGTGCATGTGGACATATATGTTTCTGTTCATCTACCATTGCTATCAACAGCTGTCTGGCCATATATACCTATATGGGTATATATATATATATATATATATATTTGCTTACATATTTCTAACTATGTCTGTATATATCTACAGAGATATATATCTACATGCATATATGTAACTTGCTGTGTATATGTGGACATATAGGTGTTGACATATATATGTGTAGATGTCGGCATTTGCATATATATATATATATATATATATATATATATATATATATATGTTCATATATTTGTATATATATATATATATATATATATATATATATATATATATATATATATATATATATATATATATATATATATATATATATATATATATATATATATATGAGAATACATCTATGGATATGTTGTATCCATTTAGATAGTATTATATGTACACACACAAGTCCATCTAGATGTCATTATACATTCTCTGTACTGTTGCATGACAGGTCTGGGGTTATGTTTCTGACAACATATGATTTATGCATATCTGGCATGGCTTAGTGATAAATCATTTTGTGTATGGTGTGCATGGTCCAGGGTTCAAGCCTTGCAGAAGCTGTTTGTTTTTTTGCTGAACAGAACACCGGCCCTTGGATAAGGGGTGATTAAGGCACTTTAATGTGGTATTAAGCAGGTTTGCACGGGTTTGCGTGGAGGTAAGCACTGCTAACTTCCAGTCACAGTTTCTTGCACCCAGTTAGCTTCTCCTTTGCTTAATCTGTGTAGGCAGTGCTTACCCCCATACAAACACACGTGCACACACTTACTAGTGCTTACTACTGCTTATCTGTGCTTACACATGCTTACTGCTGCCTTATTCATTATGATACTGACTCTTCACATGTGCATTTCCTGCAGTACTCCAATTAATAAATATATGTTATTTAGTGGGTTTTGCAATGGAAATACTGCTTATACCATGCGTTGTCATGTAAAATAGACTGTGCTGCAGTGGGACTCGAACTGGGAATGCTTGCTTGTTAGGCGACCGCTCTGCCACTACACTATTGCTGAGATGCTTCATTTGCATATATCTTCCTTATTATCCTCAACAGCCTTTTCAGCTGCTTTAACCATAGCTAAGCAATGGGCACACACGTGCACTGACGGTTAGCTGTACTCAGAGTTTTAGAGGGCAATACAGGGGTTTCTTCTTTTGATTTTTATGTCCTGTTGCTGTCGTACACATGGGCGACTGTTGGTGGGGATATGTGGATACCTATGAGCAGTCTCACTCATTTATTTCCACTTTCTGCTGTTCAACATTACAGGGGCATGTTTATTCTGAGGGCTCTGCTGTCAGACACGCCCCCTGCAGTCGTACACACTCCATGTAAGCCTGGGAGCTCAGGCAACACGCCTTCATTAATATGCATGGCACGCTGCTGTCCTGCTCCTAAATGGGCGGTTCCGTGCAGGACTAGACTAGTTCTGCATGGAAGATTAGTAAATCCAGGGGCTGATATGGGCAAAACATGGCTCTCACAAATGTGACCTTACAGTAGATTCAATTTTTATATAAATGGATCCTGGGAACTGTGGATTCCATGAAATTGGCTCATGCACTATTTGTGTGTGTAGTCTACTATTAATAGATCTCCCCATGGTGCACATACACATTGAACTATTTTGCATTCATATCAAACCAGTTCACCTTCCAGCCCATGTTAGAGCCTTCATTTGGTATAATTTCCAGATTCAGACTAAGACAGGGTTAACATTGTTTATAAAGTCTACGCTGTGGCTGCATCAGTTCATCTCCAGAAAATACCACATGATATGTCACATTCATCCTTGACATCCTGTATACAAAGTCACTGATGTCTACACACATGGATTGTCCATCCATGGCCAAGCAAGGCTATCAGTTCATGGATCACTTGCTCCTATTTCTGATGTTAGTTAGCTTTGTTCTCATACCTTCTCAGGAGGTTGTAGACATGTTCCTCAAGTGTCTACAAGGGATCCCAGGTGTCCTTATCTGTGAGTTTACCCACTCACCTTTATTACCACTCATCCAAATTGGCAATCCCTTTGAGAAACGAAGGCCACATGTGTTAGCAAGAGGCAAGTAATACCATGCCATGCTTCACAATGATCCTGCTATTGTAGCAGCAGACACTTAAGCAGTCTGATTTTTATGGGTACTAGTAAGCAAATAGCATTGATATTTGATTTTGCTTTTGTATCTTCTTTTCTTTTTTTCTTGCAGTCCCTGATTACATCTAAAAATTCTCACTCAAAGGTGTGTGTTCTTCGTGTTACACAATACATAAATGTTACACAGTAGAACATGGTCGTATATTTATTATTTATTTATTTAAATATCTTCAATGAGAAGGTGCTCTGGTCATGTGATGCTTTTCAGGCATGGCATTTGTAGACTTTTGCAAAAGGATAAAGACACAAGCAAACAATGTCAGTGTCACAACAATTGCATAATAAAGTAAAATAGTGATATGTTCAAGTGCCTCATCCTACATCTGCATGACAATAACACCTGTTTGTTAACCAAACAGGCCCACTGTCCCTTCTCAGGGGCCATCCATGAGCAATGTCTGGTAAAGCGACTTGTTCAAGGTCACAGAGTAGACAAGTGAGGGTAGAAAGAATCAAACCCTGTATCACAGAAACTAAACCTCATAACCTTAACTTCTGCACTAATTGCCAGACAGTAAATTTTAAACTGCAATGTTAACAAATACCCTTGTTTCTCATCCTGTTCTCCATCTGCCTATTATTAAATGAGTTACAATAGTCAAGTTGAACAGGCAATGCAAGGTACACTGGACAGTAAAGCTTCAACAAGTTTCTTAGCAGTAACCAGTCAAGCTGCATCCAGCACAGATGCTGAACACAGAGTTTAAAACCCTAAGTAAGACCGCACTGCATATCTGTGCTAACACAGAGGTGCCAATCATGTGTACTGACTAATTTGCATGTACAAATTAGGCAATACTAAGAATCATTACATGACAGTGTCTACTGTGTAAAGAAGTGGTTATGACAGTTACACAGGCCTGTTTTTAGGGTTTCTCATTCCCTGTTACTTTAGGCTATTTTTACATACTTAAGACTGCATCTTCCTGTCTAACAGATTGCCTTTGTTTTTTTTCAGTCTCACCTACCCCATACCCATCATTCAGTTCAATGCTAGTGTCCTCATTTAGGCAATGCCTCTTCCTAGACCCCTAGCCTTCCTGTAATTATGTATAATTAAGAGATCTACTGAATATACATGCCATAGGTTTACATAATTTCCACTCCTCAGTTAAAGATTTATCTCAGTATTAGATTTATACAACTAAAATCGTAAAATTCAGTATTAGCAGTAGGTTTTATGTAAAAGTTTGGAATATTAGGTTTGTTGCTTCTAGTTCATTACAGCGAGAGATTTTACTTTTACTCTTCTCTAGTTATCAGCCTGTATATCATAACTTTGGGTCCCTATTGTCATTGGTGTGAGCTTTAATTTGCTGATGGTTGGGATAGCACTGGTTATCTGCCTCTACTTATAAATTAAATACAGGAAAACATTTGCTTTTTTAATTTAACAGTTATTTGCCAGGAAAGTCCAGCTTGGAACAAAGCCAATTTTCAGCAGAAGTCCAGGGAGAAGCACTCCAGATGCACGTCTTTGCAGCATGGGAGGAAACCCACATGAATGCAGGGAGGACATGCAGACTCCACACAGAAGGCACCCCAGCTGAAAATCAAACCGCAGAACCTCTTGCTGTGAGGTGACAATGCTACCACTGCACCACTGCACCATCCATGAAAGGAATGATATAGTAGTCAATGAAACGAAGACACATATAGGCTGGGGTTTACTGACATAAAGCACACAAGCATCAACCTTCTTTTTCCCATTTTTTACATGGGGATGGGGTGACTATCACCTAGAGCTGATATTCACACCATTACTTGGATAACCCTACTGCAGTACAAGCAGCATATATCACAGTGCTAATTAGTACATGCTGTGAGGGTATGTGTGTGAGACTAAAATAATGTTGATACATGTCATTTATATATGAGCCATATAACACAGACAACTCCACAAACATTAGCTCTACACAGGAGCACAGTACTTGTCTATGAGTCCAGACCATGTTAGCCTTGGTACCCGTGACACTAGGCTTGCTGCTTGCTATCACATAGTTAATAAATAGTCATTGCACTACTTGTAAGCATCATATGGACATGATTCATCCATAAGTTATGCAGTTTTCACATTGAGGTCATAAGATAGAGCATGGTTTAATTTTTCCAAGTCTTTGGGGTTTCCTATACAATGACTGGAATGGACCCCATTCCTAAGTCAAAGTATGATTAAATTTCATGAAATTAGTATGGTTTCCATCTTTGATGTTAGCTAAAAGTGCTCTTCACAGCACCCATAATGACTCCTGTAATTCATATGGAGTTGCATATATCAGTAGCATATCTAAATATGACTGTAAATTATTTTTTATGAGAACATTGCGGTTACTACTATTGGAACTGTCTAGGTATTCTTCTTCCACATTACCCTTGTTTCTGTTTGCAAATCCTGGTATTTTATAACTTTGCGTCTCTCTGTGCATAAGACATTGTAATCACTGGGTGTAGCAATTTCAATGATCAATGCTACTTTTGTCTTCCTTTCATGGACTACTATATCTGGTTTCCTCATATCTATTTTTTGAACTGTTAGTAATGAGTGATCCTATGTGACATAAACTTCATCATTCTCTATAATGCTTTGTGGCTCATGTTTCCAATGCTTCTCAGCTACTTCAGTATTATAATGTTTGCACAAACCCCAATGCAACAGTCTTGCTACATTATTATGCCTTTCAATATACAGGCCCTCGGCCATTAGTGTTCACACCCAGCAACGAGATGTGTGACTGTTTCCAGTTCTGTTTTGCAGCACCTGCATTTATCTGTTTCTCGCATTTATCTGTTTCTCCCACATGTTCAATGGACTTTGTAAACCAATGTGTATGTAGTCCACTATCCTGGGCCACCAATATTAACCTTTCATCTTTTGGTTTAAATTCACCTTTCCTTAACCATTCCTGCATCAGATCCAGATTGACATGAGATTGTTCCAGGAGTGTTCTGTACTTGCAATCATATTTATGCCTTTCCCACATTTCTTGCTTTCTCATCTGATCCTTCTCCTTATAGTATTTCATTTGTTTTTTGACACATTCAGTTGCTTCCTGATTTTTGTTTACATTTGGTATGATTTCCATTCCCGTTTGATACCTATATGCTTCTGATAAAGTAGGCAGGGAAGTCATCTTAGACTTTCTTTCTTCATGTTTTAAAACTTTCACTGTGTTTGGATCTGGTGAGATGAGTAGATGTGTATGAAGTGCTAACATTACAGATCTATGGATGTAATCAGTTTTTAGGAGGGCCATACCTCCTTCAGAACGAGAAATATTTAATCTTGGTTTACAATGATTTTTATATATTATTTGATAAGTGTGAAGCATTTTTCTTGTTTTCCCGTCCATCTGATCCAGTATCTTTTGGGCTCAGTGAATCACCCCAACACTGCAAGTTAGAACAGGAAGTTTGATCCTAGATATCAGGGCTACTTTCAATATTAATTTTAGTCTTCTAAAATATTATAGGTTCATAGGTAGATACTAGGCCATTGGCCCAAGGGCCTACGTAAGCCTAGCCAACAAGGTTCCCTGGCTTACGCCACCCAAGAAAGTTATTTTCCTGTGCCACTGTCGAGCAGAGACACAGAAGTGTCACTGGGGTGTATTTCCTATTTCCCATCCACTCATCAAGATTTTTCTTGAAGAGTGCTAACGAAGAACTTTGCTTGACATAGATAGGTAGCCTGTTCCAAAGTATGGGAAGTCTCTGGGACAGGAATCTATCCCTCCAGCATGTCCTGTTTATTGTGGTGACAAGGTTTAGGTCCCTACAGCATGTAGCTCAGAAAGATTGGGGTTTCTTTAGGTGTAGCATGTCCAACAGCTCTGGGTTTGACATAGCTTTATATGTTAGGCAGAGATCACCTCAGAGTAGGCAATATGCTATGGAGTAAAGCTGGAGTTTTTTGAGACAGTCAGTGTAGGGCATTTGTTTGAGGCCAGTAATCCTCTTTTTGAGGTACTTCTGTGGCCAAAATGTCAAATGTATTGCTAATCTTTGTCTATGTTATCTGATAACACTCTACAGCCAAATC
Organism: Protopterus annectens; assembly: GCF_019279795.1. Taxonomy (NCBI): domain Eukaryota; kingdom Metazoa; phylum Chordata; order Ceratodontiformes; family Protopteridae; genus Protopterus; species Protopterus annectens. The sequence continues at coordinate 347,821,364 of NC_056730.1, read as the reverse complement.
CTTGGACATATTTACAGATATGCTCTCCCAAGTGCAGTAGGGCTAAAAGAAATGTTTTACAATGGTAACCGCTGCACTACCACTGCTGACTAGGAACTACCTGCAGACAACACTAGGTCAAATAATAATCACTATAGGAACCTGGATACTTTTGTATTAATGAAATCAAATATTAAAGTATTACTGATGCCGTTCCTGACTAACATGGAAAAAGGCTTTCTCCTGCTGCCATTTTTGTGGACATGAGAAAGGCATCTGAGCTGATACACTTTGTTCTCCTAGACAGACTTCAAATGGATGCAAACTTACTTAGCAAACTATATCTTTCAACTAGTTTGCAGGTAAGCGTCCCCTGTTTTATGCTATAGCAATCTGGTTGTACATCATGAGTCAGTCCTGAGCTCTGATTTCTTTTTCTGATTATGAATAAGCTTATAACAGATCTTGCTTGATTGTTACTCACCTTACATGCTGATGACCTGCTGTTGCTCAAACCTAGTAGAATTACAGAAGGCATACAAAGACAAGTAGAAAAAAGATGTTGTGTCTCTCTTGTACTGGGCTGAATGAGAGAACATTTATATTCAACACTTCCAAAACTTCTTACATAGCTATTGGCACTTCCAAGAAAGTTATGGATGCCCCAGCTGTCCAACTATTTTACCCATTGGACTCTCCTATGGCCTAAAAACTCAAACCTTGGTGCTTGGTTGGACCTTCCTTTTACATACAGAAATCATGTTAAAATCTGTTCTAAGAGGTTACATTAGTATCTTATGTCTGTAATGTACTCATCTTTGAAGCTAGGGAACACACTGGTATAAATTTCTTCAAACCCAAGTTAAAATGCATCTTCTGTGTTGCCTCTCTCAGCCTGTCTGCCAATATGGGCTATTCTACAAGCAGAAGAAAACAAAATTTCTATTTGATTCGGTGCAAATAGTAAAAAACAAAAAAAACAAAAAAAAAACAAAACATGCTTAGAGTCATCGTGTTGCTAGCATACCTTACCTTTAAACTTATTTACCAAGAATGCTGTCATCCCTTGGCCATGATGTTGCAAATCAAATCATTCTACTGCCTGCTAAAGTCACATGACAAAAGAGAACAAATTCTTTAATGGTCTAATTTTGGATTAGCTGCTACAGAAAAGTTTTAGCAAAACATCTCTTGGTACCTGGAATTTCCTACCCATGGAGGTCAGAAATTATGCAGATTATACCAAGTTCAGATCTAAACTTCTTAGGACCATATATGAATGTAACTGCTTTAGTGAGAATGGGCAGAAACCACTTTTTAACTCTTAATGTCTGAATATCACTGGCAGGCTGTAGTATTATAGCATCCTTTGCTGTTACTGAAATGCCCTTAAACTAAATTACTAAACATTTCTTACTTAGGGATTTTATCTAACTTCATCTGCTTATAGATTCATATGTGAATACTATGCTAACTGCCCTAAAGGGCCTTTTTAAGGCAAGCCAATAAGCTAAGGTCGGACTCAAGCCCTGTAACTTGTGTCTGTGAGGTAAAGACATTAAGCATTATGCCAGTCCCACCTTACTGCTTTCATGGGGTAATTGATGTAATCTTATCTTCTTCTTTCGGCTTTTTTCCCGGTTAGGGGTCACCACAACAGATCACCTGTCTGCTCATGAGTGGCAGTGGAGTTTTACGTTGTCGAGTTGCCAGCTTGGCACCTAATCTTCCACAGAAGGCACACACACACATGCATGCACTCATGCCTAGGGCCAATTTAGAGTGTCCAATCCACCTACAGCATGTCTTTGGGATGTGGGAGGAAACCGGAATACCACTATGTATATATCTCATACTCTGCATTAATTATTTAGTTTATTCATGTGAATTTATGGAGTGTGTAAAATGAATAATTGTTCTGTATTGTTGAGAATGGTTGTGGGCTTAAGTTTCTCTAACAGTTATTTATTGTTTGTTGTTGCCTTGTGTCTGAAGTCATGGTTGAAAAGGGTCTTTGGACTAAATCCACTGAACAGACAAAAAAGTCCAAAAAAAAAAAATCATACAATATGAAATTCACACATATCTATGTAGCCCCTCACACTTGCTACCTATTCAGGTGTGAGATCCCCAAAGGTCTGTTAAAGTGTCTACAAACAACAGTGGAAAATACTGAATGATGTAGATGTGCTGTAGATAATACTCCCATTACAGAGGTACCACAATTGGTGCTTTGCCAATATTCTTGGGTACATTTCACATACCCAAGACACAGATACAATTAACAGGGAGCTAATTAGTGACAGAAGTGCAGCTTCCATTGGTGATCATGGTATTGTATAGTTGTAATGTGAAAATACATAAGATAATACCACAATTTCCAGAAATGTTTCACTTAATACCTGACTTGACTGTAACACCCAGTTATTATTATATTGTGTGGACCTTTTTCTGCCTTGCCCAGGTATGGGACACGAATAGTCATATAGGATAACATGAAAAATAGTTCTTTGTCCTATTTGTGGAGAAAGAAATGCAATGGTTATTTTGATGTTATTCACACACGTTGCCTTACTCAGTCTTTGTGATGCTGGGGGAAATGTTTATTAATGCCATTAACCTTCTCAGGAATGGTAACCAAAACAGGGGTGGACAGTATGGGAGGAAACACTCCTAAGGATAGCATTACCTGTCAGCACCTCTGTGGGCAACAACGCATGCCTTGTTTATTTTTTCATGCAACATGAATTACAGAAAATGTAAATATTTTAATATATACATTATTATCAGGATTGATGTGTTGAAAAAAAGTGTGGTCACACTGAATTACCAGAGGCAGTACTATTACATCTCAGAGTCACTTCTGATTACCCTACACCACTGGCATGCATGTCCAGAAATGTTACAACTCCATGCATAAGCAAAATATTATTGAATGTGCTTGAACATAGGGACACTCTGCTTACATCATACACTTCAGTTCTGGCAATTCTAGCATCTGTAAATGCTTGCATGACTCTGGGCTAACTGGTGAGGCCACAATGTGTGCACACTTATAGGTTCATAGATAAGTACTAAGTTAACTGCCTTTGCAAGTCATTTTAAGCCTAGCCAATTATCTCTTATGAGATTCAAACCTTGCACCTTGCGTTTGTAAGGCAAACACCTTAAACATTAGGCCACCCTCCTAACCCCCTTGAGTGTGTACTGTGTGTTCAGTTGCATTCCTGTTATGCATACAGTCAAAATAAGACAATGTTTTCCAGGGTGTTTAGTTTTGCCATATTACAGTCTAACCAAATATCAGCAAATCACTTTTCTTTGATCACAATGCAGCAAACAATGTTACTGCAAATCCATTCATTATAGTAAGCTGGCACAAACATTCAATCATGAATTCATACTAAAAATTTAAAAACAAATCTACAAGTACATGTTTTTTTGCAGAGGACAAGGATGCCTGCACCCCATATGAGAAGCTTCACTCCTCACTCCCTTAATTATTCACATATGGATAGTGTTTCACCTCTGGGAAAGAACTGTAATGGGGAACATTTTAAATACTGTATATATCTTGCTCCATCTTCTTAGGTTACTCAGAGCAGAAATAATTAACTTACTAAGCTACTAACAGGGAAAATGCTAAGAAAACATTAATAAATGTATGTTTAATAGAAAGAAGACTCAACCATATATAATCAAGGAAATGTAAGTTGCAGCAATATAACCTTTAAGGACTTCTAGGGAAATCATAGTTATGCATGTCAGTGACCACATACTGACATGTCTGTGCATCTCCTGTGCATTTTGTGCGGATACTGCATACTCTCAGAATGTAAAGTGTTGACATTTGTCCTTGTTGGAATGGAACAACTTCAGATTGGCATGTCTGCAAGCCTATATATGGCCTAAACTCAATATACTATATTTCTGGTGAGTTTCACCACCCATTTCATGGCTGTACCTAGAGTTGCATCATCTGTGAAACAAGACTGTTGATTGACAAGGTATAACATAGTAAAGAAAATGTTACATATTGGTACACGTCCTTCTCTCTGCAGTGTAAAAATCCTATGTCATACATTGTATTTGCCCCTGGCTAACATTAATGACATGTCCCTGCTCTGCCTTACAGCCCTTGCAGAGACTGCAAAGAAACAAGACATCTGTTTGTATACCCAGAAATCCTGGTGGCATACAGTGGAAAGTTTTCTCAAAGTATTTGATGTACTGTAGAAACCTATGCTATCATGCATATGATGAAGTTGGACGACATACCAGTCAATGTCTGCGTGCTTTGTCACATCTTGTGTACAGTTCCTGCAGTCTAACATGCCTGTAACGATCACTGCTATACTCACACATGATGATGAGTAATACATTCTGGGGATGTCTTTTACAGACACAGTCTCTGAGATGCCTCATTGTCTTTTCTTACACCTCTGACACTACGTTTCTAGCCACACTAAACATGCATTTATTTTGTAACAAACCACTAACTTGTCTACGCATTATATTTGCATTGCAGATGTGTGAGTACTACTTCTACATGCTACTACTGAAGCAATGCTCTCCCCTACTACTGATATGCTTTAGGATAATTTTTCTTTCACAGATGTGGATTTGGTTATATTAATTTTTTTCTGCGTGTTTATATTTTGGTCACTAGGTTGCCCAAGGAGAACTATTTGGTTAATTGACTGGTTCGGAATCACACAGGGGGCAAGTAAGCAATGATGAAATCAAACTGAGGACTGTGAGGTGAACACTGTTATCCTGAACTGAACTATACTACACTTAATGGCATGTACAGGCAAAGGGGTGCATATCATGGGTATGAAAAATAGAATAAACTTTGATTTCTCCAATGTACATCTTCATAATGCTAAGCATAGTATTCACATTGTATGGCTACCCCAGATGACTGTACAAAAAAGAAAAAAAAGAGAAAAAAAATCCTTATAACACACTTCAAGTAAAGCATTTTTGCAGAGAGTTGCACCCTTCACAGCCCCTGTCTACTGCCTCCCCATATTCTGATCTCTAAATATACTGTGTCAGAGGCTGTATCAATGTAGAGAACATGGCTTAGGTGTATTTGTTTTCTGTGAGATGGTTTAATCTTGGAGGCAGTATAATTAGAGAACAGAACCGCTACATCTGTAATCACCAATGTGTCATGACAGCATACTGAATGGTCACAGACTGGTTTGTGGTATGCCAGTTGCTGTAACCTCTGGGTTGGTAAATCAAACTCCACCCCATGATAACTAACATACATCAGTACTACCTAAATATGATACTGTGTGGGTCACTGTTGTGAGTTCTGGCAGGTTCACCTTTGGGATGTTGTCAATTTTGTATTTGTGGAAAGTCATGTTATGTGCCTCAGAATATTGGTACTTTGGCTGACTGTAGCTACTGAAAGTCACACTCAGCTAATACATGCTGTAAACACATCCAGAAATGTATTTATATGTATGTATGACACCAGTATAGATATACATGGCATACATGTTTTTGCTGTTGTTATAAAGCACATGGATGTACCCCACAGATTGTATGGTGAGAACGTCAAACGCTGTTCCTCAGTCACATTCTTGGTGATAACCATATACAATCTTTACATAATTTAGTTCAAACACTTTTGGAATCTGCCTTGATATTTTCTGTGTTGGAACCTATATAAAGCTCAGAACTCTGCTTAGTCTTATATTTATTTATTTATTGCATTTGTTGACCGGGAAGGTCCACTGGGTCTTAGCAACCCGTTTTCAGTGGAGGCCCAGGGAGAAAAGCTCCACAAAAAGTTTTGTTAATACTAATAATGAATGAGAGTTTACAGTAATAGACATAATTCAGAGTCAGGAAGACATAGGCTTTCATGTGTAACATTCAGTTTAATAGAGAAAGGATAATGAGAGAGGTAACAGATTTACAGAAATATTCAGTATATAAGAAAAACATTACCTTAATACATTGGCTTACATCATTAACATTCATTGCAAATAGATTTGTATAACTTTCAGAGAAGGATTTTAGTAGTTGGGGGGTGCTTAGGTAGGAGCATGAGAGGGGGCATATCCATTTGGAGGTCAGGTGAGAGAGCAGGTGGGTTTTGAAGTTGTTGTGGTTAGACAGGTTGCGTAGTGGAGAGGGGAGAGAGTTCCATAGTTTAGCTATGATGAAGGCTAGTAGTAGTTGGCCAGGGGGATGAGAGGGTTTGTGCACTTGAAGGAGATTTTGGCTCTCGGATCTTAGGAAGTGGGAGGGTGTATAGGGTGTGAGGACAGGTTTACAGGTTCATCTGTAAGTACTAGGCTAGCTACACTTGTGGGTCATTTTAAACTTAACTAGTTCCACTTTTTGTGCTCAAAATAACCTAGCCAATTTGGTTACAGAGTGACCTCACTCATCGCATGATTGATAATTATATATTAACCTTATTAAGAATTACTGGGAATTACTGGGATCATACAATAGATAATTTGGGTGGACCCATGTATGACGGTCCTGACTCTGGGCCAGTAATTCAGGAAGCTCAAGCCTCACCACTAACACTGCTGAGGGACGGCCACACGGAATAAAAATGGATACTCACAATATTTTCAGTTTCAGCTCTCTGCACCAAGCACAATTTCCCTTAAGAGCACACAGGAGTATACTCCAGACTTGGGGCTGGACTCTCTGTCTCTCTTCAGGCCCCAAACAAAACTCCACACTGACCACTTTGGAGCTCAGTGTCCCTGTTCCAAGTAGATGACACACACACACACTTGGATATTTGAATTTTTCACACACACACACACACACACACACACACACACACACACACACACACACACACACACACACACACACACACCTGGGAAAGGCTGGCACAGATTTACCAGCTGTGCCCCCTCTGCCAGGCTATAGGGTAATTACGCTGCCACCAGTCAGCTACTCTCCAATTATACTGAGTAAAATTAATACTAATACAAATGGTAGAGTCTGACTAATGCAGCAAGGCTTTCAGAAGTGGCCACAGTGTCACTAAAATAAGCATAAGCACTCTTAAGACCTTCAAAGTATTCTCTAAAAGACCAGCCACAATGAAAGGTATAGAAATATGCAATAATAAATAATAAAATAGAAAACATGAGAATACTGAGTATCTCGTTATAATAAACACCAGTTAATCACAGGAGATATACAAAATAACACAACTGGATAGATTCCCACAAATGCAGAAAAACAGTACTTAACTAATCTCACTATATTTTCCTGACTGACAAAAGAATTACGGTTCCCTACATAAATTACTTACTACAGCAAGGCAAGATGATGAGTGCTGAATTGCTTACTACAGCAAGGCAAGATGAGGTGTGAGGTGGTGTGAGGTGGTGTGAGGTATCTGTGAGAGAGCTTTCCAGTCAGGTTCCAAATATCTAAATAATTATTTCAGTGCTGGTTATAGAATGGCATCACATCTGGTCATCTGACTCTGGTACAATACACACCCAGAGCTTTGCTAACATCTGTTGCAGCATCTAAAAGCTATAAAACAATTTCAAAAATGTCCACCCTTCCAGGGTAGCAATTAGTTCACCACTAAGGACAATACAGTAAGATTCCTAGTCCTAGTTTTCCCAGACATTTTGTCTCTGGCTGCAATCAGACCTGTAAGAAAAAACTTATGGACTAAACCAACCCATTTAATTTTCAACCTATTTTTCAAAATTAGCTGGACTGAGATTAACATCTTCCTTTCCAGAAGTCTCTGTTAAAACATCTACATTTAATCTGTTATAATAATACTGTCTGAATACATGTACATCTCTTCAATGTTCATCAGGACCCACTATTGATGCATTTTTAACACAATCAACTTTACAAATACATTTTTAACACAAGCAGCTATACAAATCAGTGTGATAGTCAACTGACATAAAATTCTTTACAAAACTCCAGCTAGCCATGTTGCCATATGTTACACACGCACTACCCTACTCTCCCTGGCACAGATGGCACTACCTCATGCTCTCAACCTTCCATCTCCAAAATGAGGAACACTAGCCCTCATAATGTGGAACAAATGGGCAAAATGTGGAACAAATACTAATGGCTTGCTAACAGCTTCAACTTGGAAGGCCATAGGATGGTTATAATATGCTGTTTTTACTTATAAAGAAGATCTTTTAATGAATTAATATGATTCATTTCTATTTACCATGGATTTCACTTAAAAAAAATTCCTAGCACTCAATGTGTGGCAGCGGCTTTCAATGTGGAACATTGAGGAACTTTGAGGAACATGAACTTTTTAAGACCGTAAATGAGGTACGTTCCTCGTAATGAGGTTCACTTGAGAGATATGCCTCATATCATCACATCTCTCCCCTCTTTAAAGATCCAAGCTAATTTTTCAAGTGATCCAGGGAAAGATGTTGCTTGACAGAAATGGGCCTGTTTGGGAATACATTAATCTATACCCTGTCTTGAGAGCCCATCTGCATTGGTATTGTTGACTCTCCTACAGTGCTGTACTGTCAGGTCATATGCCAGCAACCCAAGATTCTACCTTAATAACTTGCCATTTTTCTGGCTGGCACGTTGTAGCCATGTTAAGGGATTGTGGTCTATAACCACAGTGAATTTCCTTCCATACAGATAGGGCTGAAGTTTTTGCAGTACCCATACTATGGCTAGACATTCTTTTTCAACAGCTGCATAACATTCATCCCTGGGTTGGAGTCTACAGCTGATATATACAACTGGGTGGTCTTCTCCCTCTGAGGAAACTTGGCTGAGTACAGTCCCCACACCATGGTTTGAAGCATCCACCTGTACAGCAAATGCTTTACTGTCATATGGACTGGCTAACACAAGGGGTCCTCACAAAGCCCCTTCAAGCTTTAGGAATGCCTGCTGACAGGCTGGGATCCACACTACCTTATCTGACCTGTTTTTCTTTGTCAGGTATGTGAGGGCAACAGCTATTGTACTATAATTTGGAACAAACTTTCTATATGACCAGCTGTCCCCAAGAATGCCCTCACACCTGAATAGCTTCCAGCTTGGCAATTTCTGGTCTGGTTTTACCACTCCCACTCTATGCTCCAGGCAGGAGACTCTGCCATAGCCACCTGACACTTACTGGGCTTAATGGTCAACCCTGGCCTTTGCAGTCTGCCCAGGACCTCCCTATCATGGTAAGGCTTCATTATGGTAACATGGTACAATTTGTGCCTCTGCCTCCTGCCTAGCAGGTTTACAATGTAATTAGCATCACTGACCTTCCTTACCACTTCAAAGGGTCCCTCCCAAGCTGCCTGAAGCTTATTGTGTCTGACAGGAATGAGCACCATAACCTGCTGTCTCACAGCATACTCTCAGGCTTCAGCATTCCTGTCATACCCAACCTTTTTCTGCCACTGGGCTCCTGAAAGGTGCTTCTGGGCCAAGTCCATGAGTTCCATAAGCCTTGTCTTGAGGTTTAGAGCATATGCCACAACAGACTCCTTTTGGGATATATACTCACCCTCACACTCATCCCAAATCAAATCTAAAGGCCCCATCACGCTATGCCCATACAGCAATTCAAAGGGTGAAAAACCTGTAGATTCCTGTGGTACCTTTCTGTATGAAAACATCCAATGGGGAAAATATTTGTCTCACTCTAGTCTGCAAATGCCTATAGCATGGTCTCTAGTGTAGAGTTTAACCTCTCCACAAGACCATTAGTCTGAGGGTGGTAGGGGGGTGGCCTTTAGGTGCTTCACCCCACAGCACTTCCACAGACAAGCCAGCAGGTCTGACATGAAATTGGGACCTCGGCCAGTCAGTATTTCTATTGGGAAACCTATACTGCTGAAAATCTCTAACAAATATCTGCCGTGGCTTCGTGGTACTGCATGCAGTGTAGTGTGTGCAAGGTCCCGGGTTTGAGACTGACAGAGGTGTTTGACACTCACATTGCCAAAGTGGTTAGGAAGACCTTCTACATTGCCCACCTGATCATGAAGGGATTCACATCCAGATCAGGAGAGGTCATTGTACCCCTGTACTCTTCACTTATCAGACCAATGATTGAGTACAACGCCCCATTCGGAATGTACCTTACCCGACACCTGCAGCAGTTGGAAAGACCCCAAAAGTTCCTCACCAAAAGGATAAAGGGGCTCAAACATATGTCATACGATGCCCGACTGAAGAAACTCCAGCTCTATTCAGTCGCATACCGTCTGCTCAGAGGTGATCTGTGCCTGACATACAAGGCCATGTCCAACCCGGAATTAATGGACATGCTCCACCTCAAAAAAATCCAAATCCACCAGAGCCACGAGAGCAAGAGACTTAAACCTCAACACGGATATAAATAGGACGTGCTGGAGGGACAGATTCATCACCCAGAGACTCCCTACACTATGGAACAGAATCCCAGTCCATGTGAGGCAGAGCCCCTCACTGACTCTGTTCAAGAGAAATCTTGACGAGTGGATGGGAGATCGTAGGTTTACCCCAGGAATCATCTCTGTATCACTGCTGGACAGAGGCACAGCAAACTAATGGGTATAGTATTCTCATCCTAAGGGGTGGTGAAAGCCACACACACTCTGGCTAGGCTTATAAATGCCCTAGGGCAGATAGCCTAGTATGAACCTATGAACCTATGAACCTAAAGCATTTGCCACCTTCTCTGCCTTGATGGAGGACAGAGCCACCACCTCAGGGTATCTAGTAGCATAATCTACTACCACCAGGATAAACTTCTTCCCTGTGGAACCTGGGGTACTCAGATGTCCCACAATATCTATAGCTACTCTCTGAAATGGCTCTTCAATCACAGGCAAAGGCATCAAAGGAGGTTTGACCTTGTCTCCTGCCTTGCCTGCCTTTTGGCACTGCTCAAAGGTGCTGCAGTACCCTGTTACATCCCTTGCAATCCCAGTTTAATAAAAGTTCTGCATAATACATCTCTTGGTAGGCTTTTTGCTCATATGACCTGCAAAAGGAATGTCATAGGCGATGGCTAGAAGTGCCAGATGGTAGGCTTTGGGCAATATCAACTGCTGTATTACCTTACCCTCCCTCAGGGTTCTTCTCTGTACACACTAACCTTTTTGTTCCAGTATACAGACTCACCTTTTCCTTGAGAATCAGTTGCCTTCTTAGCTACCTCCCTCAAGCCTCATAAGGTAGGGTCCAAAAGCTGAGCTTGTCTCAACTCTACCTTTGTGACCCATCCCAGCTCCCTTTCTACAGGAAGCCTGGTATTTTCTGACAGCAGTGCCTCACTGTCAACCTGAGTGCTACCACTCACCTCTGTTCTTGTGGTCATCCTGCCCACAGGAAAATCAGTACATATCAGCAGCTGTGGCTCACTTTCACACTCACTGCTACATGGTAGCTCCCTCCCTGAAATAGCCACATCACCAGCCCCAGCTTTAGGTGTGGGGTCTGTCTGGGTCTCCTCAGGCTACCAGATCCACATGGCTGTCTCCAAGCCTGACTGCATGTAACTGCATGCACAAGGTACTGCATTATCAAAATCATTCCCTATCAAGACATCTGCAGGGATATCATCAAACACACCTACCTGCATGCTTCCTTTTCCACCCTCCCAGTCAAGGTGAACCCTGTCCAAAGATATTTGGAATGGGGTCCCTCCTGAGGCTGTGACTGGAGTGGACTGGCCAAGCAAGTACCCCTCTTTAACCACTGTAGGCTTCACAATGGTTTTGTCAGAGGCTGTGTATGTCTTAGTAGTGGCCTGCCTTCCATCCACTAAAATAGGATACAAATTTTGGTGATAGTTTGGTACCCCTGTTGTCTCCAGATAACCTACCACTGGCATGCTGTTATTCCCACATGCTGGCTACTTCACCTTTTGTTCCCCACCTTGCTTTAGTGGACATTTGTATGCTACATGACCCCTCGGGTTACATTTAAAACATATAACCCTTCATCCTGGCCAAGTACCTGAACTGGTGGCCTCCCCTGTTACTGGTGGACTCTGTTGGGGTGGTTTAGACTGTCCACCATGGATTCCCTTATATTCATTTGCAGCACTGGATATCTCCTTCTTGTGCAGTGGTGTTCTGATTGCTAATTATAGATCTACTTTTCTCCCCAGCTCATCTGTAGAGTTACACTTTCAATCTGCCAGCCAGATTCCCCATGTCCTCAGGCAAAGTGCTAAGGGCTTGTTCCCTCAACAGAAGGTCTGCCAAGTTTCCAAAGTAGTGATCTGATACCCACTCATGAACCTATGAAAATAAGTGCTTAACTCAGCAATATAATCACATTCACCTTCATTTGCCCTGTGTCTATGCTCACAAAACATTTTTTGTGTAGGCTTCAGTTGTTACCTTTAAACATTTCAGTAAACATTGTTTTACTTTTTCATAGCTTAAACAATCAGTATGGGGTAATTTAGAAACAGCAGTTACAGCTTTACCATAGAGTCAGGGGGTAAGGAACCATACCCAGAGTCATTGGTCAACATTATATTGTTTAAATACTCTTTCAAATATATGAATAAAACTATCAAAACGTTAAATACTCTTTCAAATATATGAATAAAACTATCAAAACTATCACCCTCTGTAAACTGTGAAAGAAATTTACTGACCTTTATTGCGTTTGGGGTTCAGTTATTCCCATCCTCATTAGTTCTATGAGCCTGACGAAGAGTCAGCATATCCCACTCATGTTGGTGCTATTTCTCCTTTTCTTCAGCCTCCAAACGCTACATTTTCTCATTGTCTTCGACCTTCAAATGCCGCAGTTTCTCTGCTGATTCTAATTCTGTGTGTTTTGCCTGCCGTAGTCACCCCTATGGACAATACAGTAAAATTCCTAGTTCTGGTTTTCCCAGACATTTTTGTCTCTGGCTGCAATTAGACTGTAAGATAAAATCTTTATGGCCTAAACCAACCCATTTAATTTTCAGTCTATTTTTTCAAAATTATCTGGACTGAGATTAACTTCTTCCATTTCAGAAGCCTCTGTTAAAACATATGTATTTAATCAGTTATAATAATACTGTCTGACATGCATTTATATCTCTTTTCTGTCCAACAGGACCTACTATTGATGCATTTTTAACACAGACATCTGTACAAATCAGTGTGATAGTCAAATAACATAAAATTCTTTACAAAACTCCAGCTAGCCATGCTGTCATATGTTACACATGCACTGCCTTACTCTCACTGGCACAGATGGCACTACCAAAAATCACGAAAACAAACCTTATAAAACAAATCCACCGAACAGCCAGAAAAAGTCCAATAGCAGCCACTTTAATAACTCCACAAGTAAAACAAGTAAAACAGTCTTTAAGCGTGCAGTAACCAGTACACTTTTCGTCGCCTATAGGTATCGCAACTTCCTCAGAAGACAATTTACTAACGTCCCTCATACTTTTAAATATTGAAATCTTAAGCAATTATAACCAATTAGTGTCAATTAAATAATTGACTGGTCATAAACCATTTAACCCTTTCGTATCTGAATGTATACTAACTATTATAATTTAAATACATACATATTATACATCAAATTACCAAATTTTAATTTACATATTTTTATATATAACTCATTAACTTTCTATACTGCTTTCAAAATTCTACCTTAGTAAAGTGCAAACTACATGAACTTATTACAGTTACTTCTTATCATTATTTAAAATCATTTTAAAATAATTTTATTTAAAACATTATAGCATTTTAATGATAAAACCTTTTGACATGTTCATATTCATGATCATATTCGTATCTTTAAGCCTGACAGGGGGGACTTGATCTATAAGTAAATAATCTAACACTTTATTATATATCCTAGCTTTAATAACATTCAGTATTCTAATTGTTTAAAAAATGTGTACTTACAATATGTATAAATACATATATATATTGTATTGTATTGTATATTGTATATATAGATGGCACTACCTCATATCATCACACCATGCATGGGATAAAGCATTTAGTTGGTGCATCTGTTCAATTACTAGTAGTGCAGGCAGTCCTGTGGTAAAATTTCAGTTTTCCATCAATAGATCTAAGTAGAGCTTGAAAATGGACAGGAGATGAACTTTGTTTTATGTGGATGGTGAGTCTGTACCATAGCAGGTGTATCCTCTCTGTGATATATACCTATCCATCCAAACCATTCTGTTGATGTTGCAGGAGAGGTTTAGATCCTGAGACCAAATATTTCTGATGCCATTTGACTTCTTAATATGCAGTAAATCCATCAATAATGGATCAGATGATGCCTTGTATGCTAGACACTGGTCACATTCTAGCAGTCTGTAAGATGATGACTGTAGTGACAGGGCTTTGAGTCAGTCTGCGTAGGGCATGCTATTTATGCCTTGTATCATTTTAGTAAATTATCTCTTTTGGCAGTCCCAGTTATTGAATGTTTCTGGACAGATACATGCTAAAGAGGGCATTATATTTAATGATCGGCCTAATGAGGGCTGAGTAGAGGGGGACAACAACATCCCTAGATGTAGACACAACCCCTTTGTTTATAAGCTTTGCAACAGAGAAGGACATTCCTGCAAGAGTAACATGTTTGTCAAAAGTTAGGTCACTGCCCACATAAATTCCCAAATCCCAAACAACTGGGTCAACTCTTAGAGGTGTATTGTCAATGTGGTAGTTCTCTTGGATAGATGACTTCCCAAAGGATACAATAATGTTTATTTTTGTACCAGTTATTTATCTGGGACAAACCTTCCTGCAGGATGGATAAATCATATGGGGATTCGATGACTGCTCCTAGCTTGCAGTCATCTGCAAATGTAGTCAACCAGTGCCATTTGGTATTGACTTTTACTTCAGAAAAGAAGATGTCAAACAGGAGAGGTCCCAGCACAGAACCATTGGGGACTTCACCAGTGACTGGTCTCTATGTGGTTGTAACTTCACTTTTTCTGAGTGAATTACAATAGGGTTGCTTCTCCAAATACAGCACAAATTTTCTAGTAGTCTGCTTGACCTTAACGATCACAGCTTCACAACCTCATAGGGTAATTTGGGTTCATTTGTGAAGGTTACAACATACTGTCCATCTAGAACTTTGATTCAATCTCTCTCTCTCTCTCTCTCTCTCTCTCTCTCTCTCCCTCACTCTCTCTGTATTTATATACATTATTTGGAGGAAGTTATTAAAGGACTCCTATAGGGAAGATTATTACATTACCTGTTAAGGCAATGTGTAATGTGTCTCTCTCATCTTTTTCTATTATTGATGTTTATTTTACTGTTAGCTACCCAATCAGTGTTAGTTCTTCACATGACATTGCTAACATACACTTTCAGAGAGAATTAGGTAAAATATTGTCATTCAGGTATGACAGAGAACACACTGAACTACCCTTTAAGAAGTAATATATAGTTTTCTAACCCTGTGATTTTTCTAGTTAAGGAATCACTATACCTGGCTTGCTTGAAGGTAACAAAATATAGCATTTTAGTCAATAATGAGTCAGCTCAGTGAGTTATAATATTCTAGAATGGTGCCCCTGCTGTAGCTAAACATGCTGTTTATAATCCGCTGGGCTACAAAATATGTTTTTCTGACTTTGGCAGATGCACACTGGACAAACTTTAAATTGCTGTCTAACATTATCTCTAAAATGCTTAATAACACATTATTTTTATGATTTTTCTGTTTTTGAATCATATTTTTTGTCCATTTTGCCATATCTCATGATGCCACATTGTACTGGCATTAAAAGTGAGGCTATTACCACTAGGCATCTGTTTTTTTTTCTTTGTAAATCATCTGGAGAACTCTGATATCTTGTATTGAAGCAATTATGTTACACATATATAGATAAATAGATGGACAGATGAAAGTATAATGGATTTCTCCCCTTGTCTTTATAGTCCTCTGACATAGGTCTCTGCTTATTATGAAGGCTGCACATTTTTTCTACAAGTACAGTCAGTATGTCCTTTGTCTGAGTGACCACATCATTGCTTTGTTGAAAACATAACTACATTTGTAAGTTCTCCCTTTCACTTTTCTGATGTAATTAAAGACTATTTATTACTACGTTCAGCATCTGAGTTCAGACTCAGATTGTAGTTAGAGTTGGAAGATTTCGTAAAAGAAGTAAGCAAGTCTGTATTTATTTAATAAATACATTTTGGAATTTATACTAAATAATTGTGTCTTACTGGTGCATGTTCAGGAATGCAGAAGTTTATAGTAAGATCTACCATTCTGATAATGGTAACTCTTAGAATGATATCTGGTCAATCCCAGCTCTTCAAATCACAAGTCGCACTTCAGTTTTGCATATATCTATCAGCTCTAATATGAGTTCACAGTTGTGTCAGCCATTTTTTTGACTGCTAAAATAAGGGACACTGAATTACATTTCTCAAAAAAAAAATTATAATTCATTTTTCATGAGGTGAAATCTGGGAATGACACCTGTAATTTTTTAGTGTAATTTCTGATCATTAATGTGATTTTATTATAATTTTCTACTGCCTCTCTCTCCCTATATATATATATATATATATATATATGTGTGTGTGTGTGTATATGCAAAATTAATACAGATTTTGTATACAGGATATTCAATAAAGTAAGCTGACAGTATGGTAAGTAGTAAATAGAAGAAATATAGACTGTGGTAAATGAGCCAAAAATGTCATATTCCAAGAAAATACTAGTTTTTCTGGTATTCAAATGGTCCATATTATGATCTACTTGTATTTTCCTAGGAAACATGGAAAATCAAGAGCCCTACGTATTGCTTACCTCTCATTTCCCTGCAGTTGTGCGATATGTAGAGTTAGTGTATATAATGGGTTGTGGGTTGTAACCTCCTCCACATAAGATGGTACAGGATGCTTACCCACCTACAAAAATGCTTTACTTTAGATTTCACTTGCAGTTTTAGATGGTATGCATTTTGATAAATTTTACTCATATGGTTTGGTGTCAGGGACTTACTGTTTGACTTCAATTAGTGGATATAAGGTAATAATGTAATAAGGGGTCATTTGTATTGAAAAACATGCATGCTGACAGGACAGCCCAATCAGCTTGCTGTTGCAAATCCAGAATATCCCAAAAAGAACAAGTCTAGCCACTATTGAATGGCTGGGTTGATCATATGTTTCTCTATAGAATTTTGCAGAATGTCCCACTGGTAATCATGGTTTGCAGGTTGGCATAATGGTTAAGGTGTTTACCTTAAAAACACAAGGTGCAGGGCGGCCATGGTGATGCAGCAGTTAGCGTTGCCACCTCACAGCAAGAGGTTCTCCAGTTCGATTCTCGGCTGGGGTGCCTTCTGTGCAGAGTCTGCATGCCCTCCCTGTGGTCCCGTGGGTTTCTTCCGGGTGCTCCGGTTTCCTCCCACATCCCAAAGACATGCAGTAGGTGGATTGGACACTCTAAATTGGCCCTAGGTGTGAATGTGTGCATGTATGTGCCTTCTGTGGAAGGTTGGGCGCCGGGCTGGCAACTCGACACCATAAAACTCCACTGCCAATCATGAGCGGACAGATGATCTGCTGTGGTGACCCCTAACCGGGAAAAGCCGAAAGAAGAAGTGTTTGATTCTCACATTGGGTAATTGGCTAGGCTTAAAATGGCCCACAATGGTAATTAGCCTAATACTAACCTCTCAAGTAACATTTGCTCTGGCCCTCATAAAACATTTAATCTTCTGTTAATCATCAAGCATTACAGTCACTCAATAGTGCCAAAAAAGTTCCATACTTCCTGTTGTTCAGAAAATGCACATAGATGCAAAACCTCTTCTTCTATTAACTTTCAAAATGATTTAGATTTATATTTACAATCTCTCATTAATTCTGGCATTTTATTTCCATATATTTTTGGCTTTGTCCAAAATAGTTAGGCAAAGAAGCTGAGAGGTAAACAGCTATTGATAAACTGCTATTTTTCACTGACAAAATGATTATTATAATACACACATAACACAATCAAGAGGCAGAAAAATATGGATGTGTGAGAATTTAATTCACAAGAATGAAGCAGAAAAATTAGGATGTATTACACAAGCAAAAGCGGAAATATTACATTTTTGCACATTTTATTTTCCTGCCTCTTGCTTGTGTTATTTGTGTATTATAAAAACTGTTATTTTCTCAGTTGCCTCTCACTTCACTGATGTTTTCTGCAGCAGGAGTGTAGCAAGGGTTTGGAAGGAGGGAATGCCCTGGCCACAAAGTGTTAGAGTGCGTGATCATGAGTACTGAAATGCTGGTACAGAAGGGGTTTGTTTGTTTCTTTTTTTAGTTCACTTGAAGAGCTGATTGGGGCATGGATAGGCTGCTTCCTACACTCAGTGAAAATCTCTTTCTTTATGCTCTTCTGTTGAAGAGCTAAGGGTGGGAGGATTTGACTGTAAGTCTGCCAATGGACAATAAGCTTCCTACACTCTCTTGAAGGCTTTTTTTAAATTGCCCTTCACTTGATGAGCTAATGGAGTGGGGCAGAACTTATGAGACTGGCACCGGGCACTAGATGAGTTAGCTGTGGTTGTGCTGTGCAGGTATGTGGCTGTACATGCCATAAACATGTGTTGTACACCAGTATGGAGCAGAGGAAGCAGAAGGGCACTAACATGGTGTCAAACACTTCTTTTCTTAAATAATGTTGTTGTATAATAGCAATAACTATCAGCTGCGGTGGTGCAGTATTTAGCATTGTCACCTCAAAACAAGAGGTTCTCTTGTTCAATTCTCAGCTGGTGTGCTTTCTGTGCAGTGTCTGCATGTTTTCTCTGCAGTTGAGTGAGTTTTAAGGACATGCAGGTAGGTGCGTGCATATGCCTCTTTGAAGGCTGGGCTCCAGGCTGGGAACTCGACACCATAAAAACACCACAGCCATTCAATCTGTGGACCGGTGATCTGCTGTGGTGACCCCTAAATGGGATAAGCTGAAAGACATTGCTTTGTATAATAGCAATAATCCTTGACTGGGCTGTTGTTTAATTGTGCGTGAGATGTGAAAGACAAATAGTCTCTATAGTTGTAACAGAAGTACTAGGTTTGTTATCCTACAGAGCTATATTGATGGGAAATGCCTCCAAGACCCACCCATTAGCCTAGCCTGGATGGTACTCTCGGCTTAAGTCTTTACCAGTGCTATCTACGGTAACTCTGCCTCTTCCAGCGTGTCATCTCCAAGCTCTGTCCTCAAAAAGAGGTCAGTAGGCAAAGCCTCAACATTTCTATCTTCTCCCAATAAGCTCCAATAGGTGCCTGCCCTGTTATTAAAACATGTGTCACATGGATTGTGTTTGGGGTCTGTCTCTTCATGCTAATGATGCTGGTGTGACTGTTAAATTTAACACGGAAGTATTCTGATTTGTGTTAATTACAGAGGGTATAACTATGGGTAAGACGTAGTACATCTGTAGGTTCACCAGAATAATGATAAACCAAATAATAATAATCTCCAAGCATTAGTTAACAAAGATTGGCACTTTGTGTCTTTCTAACTCTGAATCTGAACATGTCAGTGCTAGCAGATATAAAATTAATGATATGCCTGCTCAAATAAGTGAACTGTCTTTACATGTTTTACATTTATCAGAAATGACTAAATCTGCCAGCACTAACATACACTCTCCATTCCTCAGGATAACCGCTGTGCTCTCTTTACTTTTGATTGCTTTCTTTTTCTTCCTCCTCTAGTTCTTCTTCTAAGCATACCTCTCAACTGTCCAGATTTTCGCAGGCTGTCCAGATAATTGCCTCATATTTTTGGTCTTTTCCTCAAAAAATGTGTGGTTTTCTGGCAAATCACTGGGAAGATCTGAGGATTGAAGTTACTACATAATGATAAACATCCTTCAGAAAATGTATGTTAACACAAACCCTGTTACTCTAGCAACTTTCTAAGGTTATAAGACTAATATTTAAAATCTGTCCTATTTTTGGACCTTTGTCCCCCATTTTGTCAGTCTTTGTCAATATTTCTTGCACTAAGAGGTTGAGAGGTATGTAACCAGGGCCATGGCTATCCTTTATAGCTGTGTATTCTGTGCTGACATTTTTTTTCCCAAACAAGAACTACAGTATTAAGATCTCCTAATATTATAATGAGGGAGATAATCTATCTTCCTTCACTCTAACCCCTAAAACATCACATAAATGTAGTTTACTCTGGATTTTGAAAGGTTGCACAGGCTGTCTGTGCCGCAACACTTTGGAATCTTATGTTTGCATTCATTGCCCATATAAAGCGTCAAAGTATAAAATTACCCTATATAGATAATGGGCCATTATAGAGTAATAACCTCTCCCCCTGTATGTTGGCACTAGTACTACAGTCATTACATGATGGAACTGTCTGTTTAATTTCTCTACGTCTTTTTGGGTTTCTAATATCATGACGGGAGTGGACCCCATTCCTAAGTCAAAGTATGATTAAAGTTCATGAGATTAGTATCGTTTCAGTTTTTGATGTTAGCTAAAAGTGCTTTTCTCAGCACCCACAATGTGCCCTGAAGTGACTCTTTTTGCAATTCATATGGAGTTACATGTATTGGTAACATATCTAAATACACCTGTAAATTCTTTTTTAAGAGACCCATTCATTTTACTACTATTGGAATTGTCTGGGTGTCCTTCCTTCCGCATTGCCCTTATTTCTGCCTACAAATCCTGGTATGTTATGACTTTGTGTCTCTCTGTACTTAACACACTTAATCACTGGGTATAGAAATTTCAATGATCAATGCTACTTTTTTCTTCTTTTCATGAACTATTATACCTGTTGGCAATAGGTGATGCCACGAGATATAAACTTCCCCATTTTCTATTATGCTTTGTGGCACATGCTTCCAATGCTTTGTGACTACTTCAGTATTGTAATGTTTGCATAATCCCCAGTGCAACAGTCTTGTTACATTATTATGCCTTTCAGTAAACAGGCCTTCTGCCATTAGTGTATCATACCCAGCAACGAGATGGGCAACTGTTTCCAATTCTGTTTTACAAGCCTGCATTTGTCTGTTTCTCCCACATGTTCAGTGGACTTTGTAAACCAACATGTGTGCAGTCTAATAACCTGGGCCACCAATACTAACCTTTCATCTTTTGACTTAAATTTACCTCTCCCTAACTATTCCTGCATTAGATCCTGATCGACATGAGGTTGTTCCAGGAGTTTTCTGCACTTGCACCTATATTTCTGCATTTTCCACATTTCGTGCCTTTTCATCTGATCCTTCACCTTATATTCTTTCTTTTGATTTTTGGCATGTTCATTTTCTGTGCCTGATTTTATCTACTTCTGTTTTGATTTCCATTCCTGCTTCATACTGGTATGCTTCTGTTAGATTAAGCAGGGAAATCATCTTAGACTTGTTCTCCTCATGTTTTAAAACTTTCACTATGTTTGGATCTTGTGAGGTCAGCAGATATGTATCCAGTCCTACAAGTGAAGATCAACACATGTAATCAGTTTTGAGGAAAGGAATATATAGTCTTGGTGTGCTCTGATTTTTATAAATCATTTGATACAAATGAACCATTTTTCTTCTTTTCTTGTCCAACTGATTCAATACATTTTGGGTGTCAGTCAATCACCCCAAAAGTGTAAGCTAAAAAAAGAAGAGCAAATTTGTTCCTAGATGTCAGGGCTGTTTATAGTATTAATTTTAGTCTTCTAAAATACTCCTTACTAAGTTAAATTTGCATTTGTTCATTTTACTATCGATCAACAGTTCCCAAATATTTATACACTCCCTCTTGCTCAAGTTCTTTTATATCACGTTCCTGTCCCAGACTGATATTTTATTGGTGCTACAGCCTTCCTGCTTTAGAGGTTGTTTTTGCACATTCATCGAGACCAAATGGCATTCTTATACCATCTGAGAAAGTTTTGACCACTTGCAGTTCTGCTTTCAGTTCCTCATCTGATGAACTATACAGTTTTGAATCATCTACAAAAAGAAGATAACAAGTCTTTACACTTTGTTGTTTTTTGGGAGACAAACTGCAATCGTGACCTAATTTGTTAAGTAGACAGCTTAATGGGTTAACAGCAAGACAAAAGAGCAGCAGTGATAAACAGTCACTGGAATATCGCCCTTTGAATTTTTACCCTGGGACAATAATTTGTCCTTTATCACAGCTTAGCTGTAAAGTGATTTGCCATTGTTTCATGGTCACTGTAACATAATCAATCAATGCAGGGTATAGCTTATATATTTGTAAGCACTCTTTTATCCATGAATGTGGGGTGCTGTCAAATGCTTTTTTGTAGTCCATCCATGCCATATGTAGATTATTTCCTTTTTACAATTCTTTATTATGACTTTATTTAACAACTGATCCTTTGTTTCATGTGACTTCCTTTTGTTACCCTTCTGCTCTATTGCCACAATTGAGTTTTCTTCTAAATGACTATAACCTCTGGCAGCATCAGTTCCAGTATATAGTTTATACATCATCGGAAGGCAAGTTATTGGACTACAGTTTTTAGGATAGCTTGTAGGTTCACAATTGAGGAGGAGTATCATTTTTCTTCTGATAACCAAGTTGGTGTCTGTTCAGAGTGCACATATAAATAGTTCTTAATCATGGCTAAATCTTCATGCAAAGACATTAATACTTTTAGCCAGAAGTTAGGTATTGCATCTGGGCATGGGGTTTTCCAGTTAGGAGCTTTGCTTGATTTTGTTTCAGTTTCTCTGGCTGTTACTTCATCCCATTTTGCATCCTGAGCATTTGAACATCTTATTCTTTCTTTTACTTTTTCTATCCATTCAGCATCTTTGTTATATTTCACAGGATCTTCATAGATATTTCTTCAAAATGTGTCGATTTCTTCTTTTTTGGTAGCGTTTCTGTTCCTGTTTTGCCTTGTTTCCCACTTCTCTATAAAACTTGTTGGGTCTTCAGTAAATTGCTTCTTCTGTATTTTTCCTTATATATTTGGCTGCATATCTTCTAAGTTTTTTCACCTATGCTGATATCTTTAGTTTATTATTTAGAATAGTGTATGATAGATCCAAGTCTGTTCTGATTCTGTGAGTTGATTTTATCCTTCCATTTTTCTGAGTATTTTTGTTGATCTGTTCCCTCTTCGGTACTCTCCTAACAGCGACACTTCTGTCTTAATTGCTTTATAGTTTTCTCTATGCGATACTTCCACGATGGGATTTGATTTCTCCCCTTCCTTTCCCTTGCTGCCCTGTGCTTTTGTGGTAAGACTTTATCTGTTATTAATTTAGCTGCAGAGTATTATATCCTACTTACTTCTGTTATATTGCATGAATTTCTATAGACAGTCTTAATTACTACCATAAGCAGTGAGGTATGTTGCAAGACATTGTTTCCAGTCAGCTAAGGGCTGCACATATTTACAGTCAGTTTTCATGAGTCACCCCGTTGTATAATGAGGATGGCCAAGTTAATGAAACCGCACAGCATGCCAACACATTGTCATGACTAATACTGCATACATGATAAGAGTTTTCCCTGCCATGTATATGATGTCATAGCAGACACACATCTTGGCAGTTGTGTCACATTTGATGGTCCTTTGCTTATGCCAGGTATAAGTAATGATGTCCGTTTACATGCAGCATTTCAGAACCTAAGTGCCTAATCCAGGGATTGGGGGGTATTCTGTAGAGTTGCAACATCTGTGCAGCATCAGGTTTTCTTAGTTTTGTTCCCTGCTATGACATCATACTGTGGGAAGAGCTGGGTTTACATTTGGAACTGAGTTGCAGAACAACAGAGGTCCTGCACAACTGTACTTGAATTGTTTGTCAAGTCATTTGATTAGAAGAGTAGCAACCTAAACCAAATATAAGCTTGTACAAGAGCCTTAATATTTGTGAAGATGCATGCAGTCTGTGCGACATTTTATTCTTTGTCCAATTATCGTTATGCTATGTACTGTTTTTGTTTTGGTTCATGGCGTAAAATGGTCCTTTTGGTTTGCTTCATTTACTTAGTAATCTAGCTAATATTGAGTAAATACATTCCCGTCTCTCTCTCTTTATATTTATATATATATATATATATATATATATGTATATATATACTCTACAGGAATGTATATAAGAGTTATGCATTTGCATTATGGGTAGTATAGTTATGTCAGCAGAAAGTCTTTAACAAGGGAATAGGCATGCTGAGGGTGTGGAAAAGTATAAGAAGCTATACTGCTTTATATTTCACAATAAGTTAAAATTAAAATATTTTCTGTTATTCCAAATGTTTATGTTTTGAAATCTCAGTATTCCTGCTTTGCATTTATTGCATTGTTTTCACTGGAATTAATTTTTATGGGTACAGGCTTAGATTCAACACAATGATGATCAGCACTAATGTGCAATGACATTAATATGGGATTCTGGGATTTTGCATATAAAGATCTAGGTTGTGATATCTCAGATTTCTCCTTTCTCTAAGATACAGAAACCTCAGAGTTGGAATATGTAAGTAATGGCAGGGGGGGGGGGAGCGTATGCAGGGGACTTGTCCATCTACAGAACTGCTTTTTGCAATTTTTTTAATAATGCCAGTTATGGTTCCCTTTTGACATCTGCACTCTTCAGTGATTGAATGTATGCATGTCAATCACAAAAAAGATATACTTTTGAAATGTGATCCTCTTTTATAGTAAGTATCCTGTCTATGTGTCAGCATCAGTGTTCATACCCAAGGAGTACATGGCTGCGTATGAGTTGGGCAGCACTTAGTGACAGCATATTCCTTTACAATTGCAGGTTAGTTTTACTTGCATGAAAAGAATATGTCTTCATGCCTTACTGCCTGTGGCGTGCTGCTGTTGCTGTTTCCTATGGCTTGATAAATATATGAAAAAATGATACTATCAGATTTCACTGAAAGAGATTTCAAAACATTTAGAGACTGCTAGGATGAACATGCAATAAATCAGTATGCCACATGAGTATGTGCACATGTGGAAACTCAAAAGGCACTTTGTTAATTTTGAAAACAAACTCACTGATGTTGAGTAGCTTTGCATGATGAAAGAAATAAAACATCTGAATGGAGTGGTGTTTGTTTAATGCAGCTGGTAGGCAGTAAAGACAGACTGAAATGCGTGGTTACTAATTTAATCTGATATTTTATGCACTAATGCTTTCAGTATGGATAATTGCTGACATTCCATTGGACTATAGCAAATCTTTAATTGTAGAACATCAAATGTAAAAGGAGACTCAGAATACAAAAAAACGTTCACAGACTTACTAATGGGGATGAAAATCTTAGTGCACGAGAAAATACCATCGATCATAATTCAAGGCGCAGCATGAATCATTTCTGTTCACTACAAACTACTGCAATTGCTTTGCAAATTACTCTTACCATTTACTGAATGATGTTTTACTGTGTAACATAGTTCAACACTTTCTCAGTTGTGTGAGATAGCTCTTTACTTTTACAGCTTCCATTGTGCATCATGTTGCTTATTATATTATATTTCAGAACTGCCTTAAGTCTTCCTTATGACAACCAAACTGTACACATTGCTCATTTCTGACTGTTTAAAACTGGGATTTCACTGCAGGTTTCTTTTATTAAATGCACCTCAAAGTTGCAGCATGGGTTATGCTCACATGCACAGTGAATCACCTTATAGCTGCAACATGGGTCATGTTCAGATGCACAGTGAAGAATACTCACATGAACAGTGAAGCACCATAGAGCTATGGCACAGGTCATGCTCACATGTACAGTGAAGAACCTCATAGATGCAGTATGGGTCCTGCTCACAAGTATGGTGAAGCAGCTCCTAGATTCAGCATGGATTATGCTGACATGTGCAGTGAAGCACCGCATAGCTGCAGCATGGGTCATGTTCACATGCACAGTGAAGCACTCTACAGCTGTAGTACAGGTCATACTCACATGCACAGTGAGGCACCACATAGCTGAAGCATGGGTCATGCTCACATGCACAATGAAGCGTTTCATAGCTGTGGCACAAGTCAAGCTTACATGCACAGTGAAGCACCACATAGCTGCAGCACAGGTCATGCTCACATGCGCAGTGAAGAACTTCATTGCTCAGCATGTTTCACACTCACATGCACAGTGAAGCACTTCATAGCTGCAGCACTGATCATGCTCATGTAAACAATGAATCACCTTATAGCTGTAGCAGGGTCATACTCTGATGCACATTGAAGCACCTCTTAGGTATTGCATGGGTCATGCTCACATGCACACTGAACCAGCTTATAGCTGCAGCATGGGTCATGTTCATATGTACAGTGAATCACCTTATAGCTGCAGCATGGGTCATGCTCACTTGGACTGTAAGGCACCTTATAGCAGCAGCATGGATCATGCTCACATGCATAGTGAAGCACTTCACAGCTACAGCACTAGTCATTCTCACACATACATACACAACTGAGCATTTCACAGCTGTAGCATGGGCACAGGCAACAGCAACTCAACCATAACAATCTCCAAAGCC
The DNA here is from genome assembly GCF_019279795.1 of Protopterus annectens. NCBI lineage: Eukaryota > Metazoa > Chordata > Ceratodontiformes > Protopteridae > Protopterus > Protopterus annectens. The sequence goes on along the minus strand of NC_056730.1, from coordinate 347,794,913 downwards.
ATTTCATTATATACGTGAGTAAGGAAGTGGCAGAAGTGGGAAATAAGAAGCAGAAGACGATGCAGAACAACATAAGGGGAAGGCTGGCAGATATGTGGGGAAGATGAAGGAAGTTGCTTTTTTCTTTTTCTTTCTTTCTTTTTTTTTTTTTTTTGATGAACAACTGCTTTTTTCATGTTTTTAAGAAGATTAGAGGCATAATGTAGTAAAAAAGCAAATGCAAGGAGGAAGAAGCATACTTGAAAAGAAACAGGAACAGAAAGATATACAATGCAAACTAAGACTGACAAGGACACCATGACTTTAAGGGATGAGGGCTACAATAAGGAGATATAGACTGACAGTGGATAGAAAAGTGCTGATGGGGAGGACTAGACTATAAATGGGGTAGACAGTGACACATAAGGAAGGGGAAAACAATGATAGGGGATAGGGAGGGGTACAAATGGCTTTCCTGACCATTTCCTTCAGGGCTGACATTATAAGTGCTTGCTGCCTCTTGCAGCCTAATGGGCAGGACCAGCCAGCCATGTGACATTACAACCATAAATGGAGGCATTCTAGGTGCTAGTGTGAGCATTCAAATGATGGTCAGCATTGACCATGACCAGCCACTACACATCCTGCAGGGTGTCCCAGTGCATCCCTTTAGATCTGTCTAAGAGGAGGAACCTTTCATTCCTCTCCTGAGAAATGGCCATGGAGCCCACAAATGAGACCTCCAGGTCATATTCCACAAGTTGACCTTCATCATCTTGCATAAAAGTAGGTCTGAAAAGTTTCTTGAATTTAGCAGTGGTCATAGCTGCTGATGCTGATTCAGAGTGTGACACTGTAGAAAGAAAAAAAAAACAAAACAAAACAAACAGAAAAACAAATACAACAGATTTGTATATGTGCATGATACTTTATTAAAATAATAAAGTGCAGGCAGTGATAACCTACCGTAATCCCACCAAGAGGAGATCCTATCACTTCTCATGAGACAGTCTATCATATTGGCTTTAATCTCTTTGTTCATTGTAAACATAAAACAATCACTAATTAGTGCAACATATCCATGAAAACAGAAGGCAGCAACTGTATATACGCTGAACACAAAGTGGTAAACCATGTATAAAATGTATACAACAAAAAACTGGCTTCATCTTCCTAACCTTTGTTTCCCACTGGTTGAGCTAGTCTGGGTGGCACCTCTAAAAATGTCTGTACATGTACTGCATAACAGAGTGCATGACGGCAGTGGCATTATTTATTATCCTGGCAAGATGGTGCCAGACATCAGTTTTATACAAGGGGGGAGCCTCATCCTTCCTCAGTAAGTGCTCCCTGTTGTTCCAGTAAAGCAGGTGGAGGAAGATCTTGGTTTCTTTGATGCATCAGGTGGATGCCCTGCTGAGTTCAATCTCTGAAGAGGTCATGTCCACATTACAGGTCAGAATGAGGAAAAAAAGGGTGGTCCAGTGTACTTGGCCACAGGTAGCAGGAACTACATGATGAGAATCTTTGGGCAGCATGGTTGTCTAAAATGTAAAAGAGAGCCAGCATGGTCAGGCAGCCATATGGACTTTGCTATGGCCATTCATGTGGGCACTGTGCACTTGACCTCCCAGCCTGGGAATCGACCGACATAAGTACATAAACATGGTGGTGCTGGCAGTGGCTGATTTATAGCTGTGATCATCATATATCACCTCATTAGCATAATTACTGTACTGTGATGCTGATTTTATCATGAAAAAAACTGTGATGGTTACACTTTACGATGAGCAACTTAGGAATCCAAATATAACAAATAATAGTGTCTGCTACCATATAAGCAAACTGAGAGCAGACAGCACTACTAGAAATGGACCTCAATACTGCAGTGAGCACACCAGGGTGCATGGAGACAACAGAAATACCTAATGAGCAAATTAGAGTGTGAGGTAAGACAGTACAGGGATCACTGGGGACTGACATGCTCAACATGCTCTAAGGGTTCAACATGTCATGGAACAGAGTAGAAGACAGGACAATTTGCAGTCCTGCTATGGATCCTCCACTTGGCAGTGTAACATGAACAAAATAGGACAGTTTGCACTCTTGCTGGGGGGCCCTGACAGGCAGCATGGTAAAGGGCAAGGCATGTCACATCAAAACAGTGAACAGGGCACAATAGGTTGTAGTCCTGCTTGTGTTGGGATCACAGCATTATACCTTATGGACACTGGCTGCAGCAAGACATGCCACAGGGATATGCGGCCTCTATTACATTGGTTACAGGCTGTTCTGTGAACAGAGTTCCAATCTACAGCAAGCATTTGTAACATACACATTGCTGCTGTACTATGGCACAGTGTCACAATAGTGGCATTATAGTAATGCACAGGCCTGTGGCCACCAGATGAGTGGTGTAGGGAACACTGCCAAGACAATTATCAACTGGCAGAGACAGTCATGCTTATTGATCCCCAAGTGAAGCCCACACATGTAGACATCTTGTCATGGAACCAAGGGAACTGTAACAACTAGCAAAAAAATCACTGTGCCAAAGACAGAGGTGCTACTACATGCCTTATGTATATATATGGCATGCATATCTCTGAGAAGGATAAAGCAGACAAGGCTCTCCATGACCCACGTATGGCAGGGACTGCTACAGGACATCAATGCTGTGTGTGGCCTAATAGGACAGTATTACAGGTGTACTTAGGATCACTGCTGAAATAATCTATGTCAAGACCAAGGCACAGAAAATTGCCAGAGGCAGGTTGATCATAGGTAATGGACTACTGACAATGAGTAGTCTCATGTAGGTGGAAGAATTCCTGGAAGCCCTCTTCAGAGAAGGAGAAAGAACCATTATATCTGCAGAGCGGATGTGGAAACTAGGCTGGCGATGACTGCCTGGGTGTCCTTAGGGGGTACACCAGGGTAGTACTAGCATGTTCTGTTATAACAGGGTGCTGAATCATAGCTGCAAATGGTGTACTCATAAAACGCATATCCATATCTGCCATACAGGGATATAAGGGTTGCAATAGCAACAATGTAAACTGAATGGTGTGGATATGCCAATAAGCCATGTACACAACTGTCATGTAGTAGTCTCTGGGCTACAGGTTGGTGGGAGTCACAGCTATGATCTAGCATTGCCATAAGTATGCTGTCCATATGAACTCAAGGCTCCTGTTGGTACAGGCTCCAGCACAACAGGATTGAACATGCCTGATAAGGGGGTCCCCAGTGGCTGATGCTCATGACACTGTGTACAGGGCACAGTCCAATGACACAGTAGCATTTCAAACATATCTGTCAAACTTGGCACATGAAAAATCAAAGTATTTGCCTGTAAAAATTGTAGCAGTTGACCTAAAAGAGAAAAGCCCCCCCCCCCCCATTACAATGTTGAGTATAGTAAAAAAAGGTCTTAAAAAGACACTGCTGTAGGAATGTTGCAGTTATTTTATACAAGCTCATTGCTACATTTCCTACATTCACTCAAACATATAAACACCTGCATTTATTATTAGCTGCAACTGCATAAATAAAATTACTGAAAGGGACAGTTTGATAGCTTTAAAAGTGACAATGTGTTTATTCTAGCTGAACCATGCTATTAGTCCAATTTTCTAATTACACTGTGCTGCTAGTCTGTTGATCAGGCCAATACCACAATGCAACTATAAAAATGGACCAATACTACAGGCAGCTATAACACCACTGTGCTATTTGTAACTACTCTGTGCTGGTGGAGTGTTCAACATTCCAGTAGCACAGTGTAACTAACAAATAGCCTGAAACAGGTTTGTTGATTCTAGCTTGACTTTGAGAAGCTTCTCGCTCTTTGACTCTACAGATGAGCCATTGACAGAACACAAATAAGATCTACCAATGTACAAACTGGAGTAGAAGAATACAGATGTAAAACCAATACTGGGATGCTCAGAAAATGCAGAGCAGTTGAGAAATATGCTGGCAACAATAAAAACACTGAAGGATACACCCATATAACCTATAGCTGAGATGCTGATAGATTGTCAGAATGAACCTCTGGCATCTACTGTGTTTAGTGCTGGATGTCCTGCTCATGTCACCCACCCAAGCTACACAGATGCCACCACCTCAGACTGCATTGGAGAGTTGCATTGTCTCTGAAGTGCATGCATTCAGGCAAATGGGAGAATCAAGTAGGTGGCTATCACAGCCACATCTCCAGGACATTCTCTGACCAGGGTGACACCTTTGGTATCAATCAATAGGTGTGTATGTTAGTGATCCAGGCAGAGATGGCTACTTGTCTCAGTATGTCAGGGATACTGAGTGTGTTGTGTGGCTTGTTTGAAGAAATGCAACTGTTTTAGGGAATATAGGACATCCTGCAACACATTTAGAATGACATGGCATACAGAGAGCAGAAGCAGATATTTGTTGAGGTCAGTGGTAATACACTATCCATGATAATGCTGGCAAATGACTGCCATGGTCATGTTAGAGGATGAATGCACAGAGTTTTGTCACATATCAGGCTTATACAGAGGGCTTGAATCATGCCATAGACAGCATTATTGTCCACACTGTCTATGGGTACGTTCAACCCTTGGGTGTGAGCACACCCTTGGTCTTGGCCAATACTCTTTCAACTTTAATGAGGAAGCACAAAAACAAACACAAACTGAACTGCAAATCCCCAAATGAAGAAAACAAATGACTCCAAGCCACAAGTGAGGTAAAATTAGCGCTTTCATTTACTTAATTTAGCAAACATCTTCAGACAAAAGCGCTAACTTTACCTCACTTGTGGCTTGGGGTCATTTGTTTTCTTTAATGAGGAAGCACTATACTGGGCAAGTCACTCAGGACCCTGAAGGTCACTGCCAGCCCAATACTGTGTCACTCTTCGGAGTGCAATATCAACTCATGGTCACTCATGCAATTATGGATGCTGACATTCTACTGCTACACTACACAGGAGCCAAAGTGGTGCTCCTGTGTGCTCTCTTGACATGGTACAATATTCAATGCAGAGAATGCCTCCGATCCTGATACTACAGAAACACATGGTTCATCAAGTCAGAGTTTGATAAAGCTCTACTCCATCACTGGAGAATGTAATCTCTCTAAAATCCTATCCATGTGCTTAACAACTGTATCAACTATCCACAAACCTTCTCCCTATGTTAGTGTTGCCATTCACTGTCACTGTACTCCACACCATCTAGGCAAATGATGATGACTGTGCTTTACCCACCTGTCTGGCCTGTGGTGGTATAGTAATGTCTAATGCAAATTGTATCCAAAGTCAGACACTAGCAAATGTCATTGTGTTAATGTTGATGCTACACTTTGCATCATAATGCAAGTGAAGCTCCTGCATGCCAGAAAGTCATGTCATTCAGTACAGATGATGCCCATGGCTCACAGAAAAAAGTTTTATATATTTCTGAATCTCTCTGTCTAGTTCTATTTTGTCACTTCTATGCATGATGGCTATCATTTGCAAGGTGATAGTCATTTGCTTGTCATTATGGAATCATTCTAGTATGATGTATACTGCTCTAGTTCTCTAGTAGTACAATCATGCTGCATGTGGTTCTGAATCATCCCTTCGCTGTGTGAACTGTTACTCAGTGCAATATTTCATATAATGCTGTGCACTTTTTGTTTCAGTATAACTACCACCCATGTTGAATGTCTATCTATTTGAAAGAGTGTACACTCTTGGCAGAGCTATTAGCAGACTATGGCATCTAGTACTGAAAATAAATGTTAGTAAGAGAAAAATATGGCAGTTCACTACATAATGTCTTCTAGGATTATGTAATAAGTTTAAGCTTTGTCTTACCTTCTAAAAGGTCAGCCAGCATCTATTAAAAATAATCTTTATGCACATACAGACAGTGTAAATCATATGCTAAATGCTAAAGAACTATAACTGAGTTCTCTTTGAATTTATGATGACAACAATGGCAGGTCTTGAAAGACCAAGATGATAATATAAACATGACAAATATATAGATTCATAGATATTCTAAGGCCACTGAGTCTTATGAACATTTTCACCTTACCAGTACCCTCTCCCAGGAAGCCCATAACACTGAACCCTAACGTAAATTTGTGGATACCTATCCAGTCATTTTGTTTGTGTTTAAAATATAATCATGAATTGCACTGCTTAACATGCTGGGGAACTTTAGTCCAGACGTTTTGAAGTTGCTGGAGTATAAACCTATTCTGCCATTTTTGATTATTTATTTGTTGGTGGAGACTTAGGTCCCTAGTTCTAGTATTGGTAGAGATATTGGACCTATGGAGAAACAAGACATCCAGATCTCTCTATCAGGTCTCTAGTAGCATGATAAACATGACAGAGATCTCCCCTCAAAAGTCTACAAGACACCAAATAAAGGGATAAAGCTTACAGCCTCTATTGGTAGCTCTGGGACTTTAGGCTTGTGATCTTTTGTTTAGGAAACTTTGGGGCCTTTTTAATTATTTAATATACTGTATCTAGTGTGAGACATTCTAAAGGCAGTGTTGTATTTGATAATTAGCCCGAATAATGCTGAGTATAAGGGAGTGATCATCTGTTTAGACCTTGATGATAGTCCTTTGGGCTAAATAAAAGGATCTAGTAACAACAATAGTTACATGATGGTCAAAAGAGAGGGAGATATCAATTAACATATCTAGGTTCCTAACTAGATTGTTATTTTATAGAGGTGCATTGTCTGGTCAGTATGACAAGGAGTGGCTGTCTACCAAAAGAGATGATGCTACACTTTTTAGCATTTAGTTTGAAACCATTTTTACTAAAGTGAGTTCATTCTGGAGGGTTTGGGTGTCATATCATGACCTAACAACAAGCCCCAGTTTGCAATGTCCTAAAACCTTTATTAGCTAAGCATCTTAGCTGTTTGATTGCAGATTTGAAAACTAAAGTCCAAAAAGGAGAGGATCTAGCAAAAAGCCGTGAGGGACACCACTGGCCACTTTCATGTTTCCCAATGAGGCACCTGTAACTCAAACATTGTGGGTTCTGTCGTTCAGCCGGTTTGCTGTTCATCTTACCACACATACTCATATGTGCATATAAAACTGAAGTACCTCAGAATACTTCTCTTAACTTCAATGTGCAGCAGTTTTGGAGTTAATATATATATAGGGAGTAAAGGTGGAATGGTTCAAAAAGATGAAGCTCCCTGCAAAAATGTTCCAGTGACTTCACAGTGAGCATTGCGAGAAATTGCATTTCTTTGGTAATCAAACATTTCCTTTGTGTTTGTGGGATTTGCAATTATTGGTATCAAACTTCTCATAGACTCAATTACCACATTTTAGTATTAAGTACTTAAAATTCATACAGGGGTGATCCATAGACATAATCCAAAGGGCATGCAAGCTGCATGGTGGATTTTTTTATAGACGATATTGGCATGCAAAACAGAATCATATGTGCTGGGAAATGTGTCACACTGATAATATTCACTTTGCCATATATTCCAACGACTTATATAGTGCTGTCAGCAGTTAGTTGCAGATCGCCAGGTGATAAGTAAAAGGAGTAGGTCAGAGCAGCCCTTGTGCCAACACTATAACATTGTGCTGTAGCATGTGTTGTTTGTAGGGATTATAAAATGTATTTATTTATTTATTTGGGCTTTAGGAGGTTGAGCAGATGACACACACACACACACACACACACACACACACACACACACACACACACACACACACAGACACACACACAAAACCACTTCACACATACATACAGTATATATATATATATATATATATATATATATATAGATATCTATATATATCTATATATATATATATATATATATATATATATATATATATATATATATATATATATATGGGAGCCATTTATAATCTCAAAATACTGAAATGTCGAATTTCAGTATCTCGAGACTATAAACCCAAGTGTTTAAAATAGCGAAAGTACATAATTACAAATTCAAATATTTCGAATTCGCGGTTATGGCCTTAAGTTACGTGATGTCCAAAATTGTGTGTTTATGGTGCACTGTGCCGTGTGTGGATCTAGGTATTTTGTCAGGTAAGTGAGTGTTTTGTAAGGGATTTGAGTGGGGGTTAGAGTGTGTTTGAGCGTGCTGATATGTTTGATGTGTGTGAGGGACTGGAGAATGTACGTATGTGAGTTTGCTTTTGTTTCCTGTTTGTGCGATCTCTGAGTTAGTATATATAAGTAGCAGGGGTGTGGGGGTATGAGTTGCGTATGTGTGTAGTTTTTGTTTGTTTGTGTTGTGATGTGGGTGTTGTGGTGTATGTATGGTGTAGTGTACGCAGTTTGTTAGGTGTTTTGAATTTCATGATTTTGGTTTCGGGTTTTGTAGTTTCGGTGTTTTGTGGATTCGGTTTCATAGTTTCGAGATACTGAAATTCGATGTTTTAGTATTTCGAAATTATGAAGTGAATCTATATATATATATATATATATATATATATATATATATATATATAAATATACATACACACACACACACACATACACACACACACACACACACACACACACACACACACACACACACACACACACACACACACACACACACACACGTGATATACTGATATACACATATCCATTCATTCATGAATAAATACCCTGTTACCTATTTTTACACATTGATTTGTGGGGTCACATCAAAAGTGGCCATCATCTATACTAACACTGAGATTACAGAAACGTTGAGAGGAAGAAGAAAGTGATAAAAATACAGTGCCTACCTTCTTGCTGTACTATGAGTGTATCTGCCATTACAAGATGCTGGGCAACTTTTAAGTGAAGGCATTCTCAGCAACATTTATCTGACTGCTGACAAATAATAGGCATCCAGATGAGGCATTTTCAGACTGAACTGGAGACATTTTTTTACATACTTATTGTCAAAAAATTGCCACTTAATGTCATTACAAATAAGTTCAAATAGTCCCTCTGGCTGCTGAATGCATGTTTTTGTGGTGGTAACTGGATTTTGCCACCGAAAGAGTCAGTTTGACCAGTCAGAATTCATGATAAGAGCTGTTTGTAGAAGTGGTGTAAAATATAATATCTGTTAAACCCTTTTATTTCTGTTGTCATATCTATTCATAAGGTGTCTGCACTTTTAAGGTTTAGATTTTTCTTGTGAACTTTATAACTTGATCCTACAGAAATATATCCAAAAGCTTGATTACAGTTAACAGGCTATCTTTAGTATTAAGAAATGTTTTTATTATTATGATATAGATATAGATACAGATAAAGTTAGGCATGGGTTATGGAGCAAATTACTCACAGCCATTGTAGCTTTGTTAGACTGGTGATTAGATTCATGAAATCATGAGCTCATCTTAGCATAACCCAGATCTAAAAATACTAAGCATAGTACAAAGAGTAGTTTTTGAGAAGACATAATATAAAATTGCTTTATATTTTTTATCCCTTAAGAAGTGTGCTTTTCCAAATGGTAAAACTGTGTAACTGCTTTCATTAGAATGTTTGGTAAGATGACTTGTTTATTTAACATGCTAAGTCAGCTAAGTAAATACTTGTAAACTCACAGCAGAGTTTAAACTATGACATGCCTTGCCAAAACATTGCTGTGCAGTACTGTTTCTGTTAAAGAAAGTAAGACTGAACTCCCTCATCTCCTTCATTTTGCAATCCCCATATGTTCTCATTGGTGCAGTGATATCTCTTTGTAACTCACTTGAACATTCTTGTGTTTCTAGCTCACCATTCAGTGTTTTGGGTTTGTAAATCAATTATTAGGCTGATACCCAAGAAGAATTATACTGTAAGATAAGGATGTCAAACAGTGAATGTTCATATATAGCATTCAATACATCAATTTTACAAACTGTCTATTTGTAAATTATTTAATATGGATGCAGTTTGTTTTAAGATGTAAGCAAAAATGAAAAGTTGTTTTCATTTTCTAAATTGCTGCTATAAGCTAATGGGCATCATATATAAGTTAGAGGAGGTGGGATTACTGCAAAAACTGTATATAGGAAGTCAACAAGTTGAAAAATGAATCTTTCTATACTGTAGTGTGGTGGTTTTGCAGAAGATTAAGGCTGTGAGCTGTTAATGAACTGCTTCCTGTTCTCCAAGGTTTGATTCCCTCAGTCTGAGACACTGAGCAAGTCACTTAACTAAAGAGTGTTCTGGAGCAACTGGGAAATTGGCCAAAGAACCACAGTTGCCTCCTGGGCCGACAAGCCTAGTAACTACCTATCAATACTATGTAGCTTCTTTTCGGTTCTTAACAAATAAGATTATTGACTTGTTCAACAACAAATTACGCACTTGAATTGCGAAGTTTTCTGTGGTACCAGAAAGTAACTTTAAAGCAATAGATGAAATAGTATTATACTGGCTGAATTTCGTTCATTTTAAATGTGTCATCCTTGTCAAGAAGGTAAGATGGGTTCACAAATTCTCAAAATTTAGATAAAAGTAAATTATTCTCTCCATAGCATTGATAACTTAATACATTTTGTAAAAAAGAGCCAATGTGCCCAGGATTATGTGTCAATATTTATGATATTTTAGGTAATGTTCAGTACTTTATATCCATTTATGATGACTGAACATGTAGGAACTTTTCAAATTTATTCCAGAAGCAGTGGTTATAAAAATGTATTTGTTGATGTTATGGTCTGAAAAATGTTGCTAATATTTGCTTTGAATACTGTTTATTTTTCTTTACATATTTTATTTTGTTTCCTTTCATTCTGTTACTAGTGACAGTAATATTTGAGTCTTCTCCATAATTTCTTTGTACGTACTTCAGAAATATACTCACGGCAAAAAAAAATTATTAGTACAGTCATTGGCTTGCATTTTGTATTTTAATTACACCCACTGTATGATAACTCACATGGCCTGTGCTTAGGTTTATTCTATCTGATTTTTCATATAGCTCCAGCTATTTTAATAAACACAGATACCTAAATGTTCTGCTGCTGCCTTCCAAATGCAAAGGACAAAGGGCAGAAGAGAGAGCCTAATCTGTCATAACCCCATGGATCTGTTAATAACAAGAAATCTTCTACTTGTTGTAATGCACATGGTTGAGACTGAACACAGAAGCCCTGTTATGATCATGGTTTCCATTTGTAATGACACTCAAAAGGCTTAATGTTGTTTTTCACTATATCTCAGCCAGAATGGAATGCTAATTAGAAAACAGCGTTTTCACATCAGTAACTATTTTCTGAGTAACTTAACTATGGCACATGCCATTCTGGAACTCTACAGTTGAAAACTATTTCCATAGATCCAGATAAATAAAAGCTGAGTTTCTTTTTAAAAATAACTCATGTATGCATTGCCTTATAAAAGTTATCTGAACAGACAACTGGCAAACTAAGTCTGAGAACTTGGTATATCACTCTTTAAATATGGTCATCTAATCCTCGTGATCTTTCTAATAGCAGGAGACATGTATATCTTATAAGGTTTGCCTGTGTCAAGTTAGTTTATACAGATGGATGGTGTTTGGTTGAACTGAGTATATCAGAGTATGTAAACAACCATTTGTTTTTGCCGTTCATATGTTTCATAGTCTTCCTCTATTTCAGATGAGACTGACTCCTTTTTCTTTTTAGGAATCTTGATGCAATGAAATGGGCCCCTTCATGATACAGTCCACAGAAGCTAGTCAAAAGCCTGCTCTTTCACTTTTGCCCTAAGATGGGGCAGACTGCTAGGGAGTATTAGGAAAGGGTAGACTATTTTCTTCTTCATATTCTCATGCTGCTAATGAAAATGGAGAGACATTCTAACCTTCTGAAGGCTCAGAAATACTGGCATGGCATCATTAACTGGGAAATTATCTAGAAAAAGTACTAAATAATGACTGACATTTTCTGTTTGAAACATTCTTTGACATTTGTCCAAAGGGTGACATTTGTCCAAAGGGTGAGATAGTGACAAAATATGCTTCAACTGCACAACGGCACTTGGCATGCCATTACTGTTCTGTGTGCTGCATCGTTTCACTCAATTGCACACACACACACACACACACACACACACACACACACACACACACACACACACACATATATATATATATATATATATATATATATATATATATATATATATATATATATGGAGAGAGAGAGAGATACTCGCATATAAATAAAACTAAGCTTTTTAATAATTTTATTTGAATGAATGCATTGCAGTAAGATAACATGCTACTCCCTTGAACTCATCAGCCTAGAATCATGTACTAAAGTTAAACATCCCCCATGCCTGTTTTCCACTTCTGTAGGAACATGTTCTTGGTTTATCACATAGCCTAAATATCCTGCCAATGACGTTAAACCCCAGAAGTTTGGTACAGATCATTTTTATTGTGTGTAGCCTAGCACTTTTTTGTCCAGGCTTGTCACCTATATTTGATATTTGTTCCTAGAAAATGAAACATTTCTAAACTCACAAATATATGTTACTGATAAAATGATGTGCATTTAGTCTTAGTGTCATTAATACAATGGTTGACTTGGATAAAGAAGCATTATGTAATAGCAACAGAAACTACACTATCTGGGAGATAGTACAAGTAATGGGAAGACAAATTCTACACTACCCAGGAGATACACACTACTCCTAAGAGAAAGTAAAGGTAATATGAACACAGAACACACTATGCAGTAGACAATGCCAGAAATACGAGATACCAAGATGATGCAAGTATTAGAAATATATACTGTACCACGAAGGTGAAAGTGAAAGTAATAGGACATGCTAAACTGTCAAATACCAATAAGACCCCATATTACATTACCCAGGAGACAATGCAAGTAAAAGGAAAATACATCAAATTGACCAAGAGACAGTGCAAGTAATAGGAGCACAGACTGTTACCCAGGAGATGTGTAAGTAATAGGAACACACACTATATTGACCAAGAGACAGTGCAAGGAATAGGAGCACAGATTATGTTACCTAGGAGACATATAAGTAATAGGAACACACAGTATACTGACCAAGAGACAGTACAAGTAATAGGATCACAGACTATACTACCCAGGAAACAGTGTAAGTAATAGGAACACACAGTATACTGACCAAGAGACAGTACAAGTAATAGGAGTACAGACTATGCTACCTAGGAGATGTATAAGTAATAGGAACACACACTATACTGACCAAGAGACAGTGCAAGTAATAGGAGCACAGACTTTGCTACTTAGGAAACGTATAAGTAATAAGAACATGCACTAAGCTGACCAAGAGACAATACAAGGAATAGGAACACAGACATGCTACCATATCTCTCAACCTCTTAGCACAAGAAATCTGGACAAAGTGAAAAATAATGGGGGGACAAAGACCCTAAAATAGGGACAGATTTCTAATATTGCTCTTATAAACTTAGAAAGTTGTTAGAATAGCTACTTTTGCATTTGTATGCATTTCCCGAATGATATGAATTTTGAAACTCAAATATCTGTCATTATTTAGTGACTTTAATCTTCAACCATTTGCCAGAAACCCACCCATTTTATGACGAATAGACCAAAAATTTGAGGCAAAAATCTGGACATTGTGTGAAAATCTTTACAGTTGAGAGGTATGTTTGCCACCCAGAAGACAGTGTAAGTAATAGGAACACACAGTATACTGAGTGAGAGACAGTGCAAGGAATAGGAGCACAGACTATATTGACCAAGTAATACAAGCGCAGAATATGCTACCCAGGAAACAGTGTAAATAATAGGAACATATACAATACTGACCAAGAGACAGTGCATAATAGCAGCACAGACCATGCTACCCAGTGGACGTATAAGTAATAGGAACACATACAATACTGACCAAGAGACAGTAATAGGAACACACACTATGCTGGCTGACCAAGAGACAATGCATAATGGGACCACAGACTATGCTGCCCAGGAGATGTATAAGTAATAGGAGCATACACTATACTGACCAAGAGACAGTACAAGGAATAGGAGCACAGACTATGCTACCTAGGAGATGTATAAGTAATAGGAACACATACACTATACTGACCAACAGACAGTACAAGGAATAGGAGCACAGACTATGTTACCTAGGAGACACTGTAAGTAATAGGAACATACACTATACTGACCAAGAGACAGTACAAGTAATAGGAGCACATACTATGTTACCTAGGAGACACTGTAAGTAATAGGAACACACACTATACTGACCAAGAGACAGTGCAAGTAATAGAAGCACAGACTATGCTACCTAGGAGATGTATAAGTAATACGAACACGCACACTATACTGACCAAGAGACAGTGCAAGGAATAGGAGCACAGACTATGCTACCCAGGAAACCATGTAAGTAATAGGAACACACAGTATACTGACCAAGAGACAGTGCAAGGAATAGGAGCACAGACTATGCTATCTAGGAGATGTATAAGTAATAGGAACACACACACTATACTGACCAAGAGACAGTACAAGGAATAGGAGCACAGACTATGCTACCCAGGAGTTGTATAAATAATAGGAACACACAGTATACTGACCAAGAGACAGTGCAAGGAATAGGAGCACAGACTATGCTATCTAGGAGATGTATAAGTAATAGGAACACACACTATACTGACCAATAGACAGTGCAAAGAATAGGAGCACAAATTGTGCTACCCTGGAGAAGATGTAATAGGAACACTCATTACACTCACCAAGAGACAGTGCAATTACATGAGCACAGACTATGCTACTCAGGAGAGAGAGCAAGGTGTCTGTGCAGTCTGTCTCAAATTGTAATATTCATGAATGATAATGATAGACCATCATGACATGCCCAGCTGTGCAATATGATGATTTTGTGTACCATCAGCTGGTAAAACACAACAGGTATGTAGATGTGTTTTGTAGCAACAAGTCATAGTCATATATTGTGCAATCTACTTTAGAATGCCGAAAACTCAAAATGTCAATCGCTCACATGAACAAATAATCAGGAAGTCAATGTTGTTTTTTTGGGGTCGCAGTACAGAGGAGATCGGAATATTTGCCCTTTCCTCACTGTAGTGCGATCTCAGAGCAGAAATATATATTTAGCAGGGGGTGTTGGGGGCACAGCCCCCCACAATAGTGATTTAGAGTTCCTGATTATTCACTCATGTGAGCGTTCGATATTTTGATTTTTCGTTGTTCTGACATAGACCCGTGCAATTATCCACAGCACAGTTCTTTGATGAAAAAAAACAAAACAAAACAACAACAAAATAAAAACAGCATCTATATACAACTATGAGATTTCACTTTTCTCTTATGACTCTTTTTGCTGGTATGGTAATTTATCAAGTGTAAGTATTTTAGTTCTTCTTTGGTAACTAGATAATGTTTTCCACATTACTCAAAGTTAGGATGGGAACATTGGAAAGGTCAAACTGCAGTTTTGAGGAGACTGCAGAATCAAACTCAGATCATCTGTAGTAGGCTCATCATAGATTAATGTTACTTTAACATTTCTATTATTCAAAGTGGCTAAAGTTTTTACAAACTCACCTAGCATACATAGGAACACTGAAAAGCAAAAACTAAAATTACATCTAATATTCCTTATATTATCTGTAGCATATTTTAAAAAATAGTCAGGACTGAATGACTGTATTCAACTATGTGCTTTTCTTATTTGTATGGTGGCTAGATGGTTTATAACCACCCACTGACCACCCCCTGTAAACACAGAGAGCAAATGGCCCTGCACATGTAATCATCAGAACTTTCTGCCCTCCTTTTCTGTGTTCTTAATCTCAGAGCATAAAGACGCACCCATGGTATGAAGTGTAGAAAGATTACTAGTCCTCATAGTTGACTGACCTTCCTGGAAATCACTGTTAATTTCTAAATTTGTGGAATGCTCCTTTCTACTAATACAATTCGTTTTCTTTTTGCCACAAACTGAAAAAAAAAAACCATGGAAACGAAACCTTCAAACTGGTAAGAAGATTTTAAGAAATTTGAAATGCTGAACAAGATAGTTATGCCATAGACATAGTGAAATGTAAATCTTATTTCATGTACATTTCCTTGCATTGTACAACAGGTGCATAAACTGTGGTTGAAGCATGGAGTTTTGTATTCATTTGCACTTTTAACATTTTTATTAGATGTTATTGAAATTTTAAGTTTTCATGTGTATTACATTTGCATGAATTAATGTGTCCCAGTGCAAAATTACTTGTGGCTGATGTCAACTAAGATCTTCAAAGAAAATTACTACTGTAGTCAGAACAATTCATCTAAGTACTATGTCAACATAGAAAGTAAAATTCAGTTTACTATAATGATGGTAACATTTGCAATAATGCATAGGAGAATTAAGTGTCATAATAGTAATACTTCATTTCCATGAATGCATTCTGCTCTGACGTCATAATATACATTTGTGTATCATTTATCCTAGGCATTACTTGGTTACCTTTTGTTTCCTTGGTGTATTGATCTCAATGACATCTGCAACTATACAGCACTTTCAAAGTAAGTAAAAGTTATCTCAGCTCAGATGCCTGAAGAAAAGCATTGCAAAATGACATATTGTGCTGAACTGACAAGAAATAAAATAGCCCAAAATATATACCCATTCATCCAGTGCAAGTATGCATACATGCATGCATGCATACAGTTATATATGCACGCGCACACACACACACACACACACACACACACACACACACACACACACACACACACACACACACACACACACGCACACACACACACACACACACACACACACACACACACACACACACACACACACACACACACACACACACACACACACACACACACACACACACACACACACACACACTCCACTGATAAAGACACTCAAACATATATTTCTCTTTGGGTATATACATGCATATATACAAAAAGATAAATAAATAAACACCTGAATGGGTACATGAGTGGATCAATCCATGAGAATGTGTGTGTTTGTGTGTCTGTGTGTGTCTGTTGTATATGTATGTTTGTGTGTACCAACCTATTCATGTGCATGCCTCTGCATAAGTGAGATGTTTATACAGTTATATAAATCTTTGCTTTCACATTTTCATTAATTATGATGAGGTTTCATGTTGAAAACCGAGTAAAGATGTACTACCACCCAGATTACAGACAAATTTAATCAGAAAGTGGTTGCTGTTCTACTGCCATCAGTATACAGTGTGCTGTATTTGAGGTTTACTCATGCTCTGTAAGGAAACATCAGTTAATATGTACATGACGTTCCTATTCTCCTAATAATGTGTTGGTATTCTCATTTATAGCTAAATTTCTTAAAAAAAATAAATATAACTTGTTTCTTCAAAAAATGTTGACGCATAAAAATCAAAATCCCAATTTTTCTTCAATGTGTAATTAATTGATTGGGAATGTTCAGTGACATATCTGATTTACAAGTAAGCTATTAAAATAATATCCAGATGTGTAACTCTCAGTTCTGCTTATGTGGTGCTAGTAACAAGCCAGTACAACTAGAAATATATTGTGTAGATGTTTATCTTAAAATGGCAATGTCTGATTTTCTTAATGTTTCAGACTATTGGCTATGAATGGACTATTATGCTCACTGTGATTACGGTGAATTCCCACTAAAGGAATGTCTTAAGTTAGCTTTTTTCTCAAAGCTTGGGCCTTTTAAGTAGTCAGGATTTTAAATGTGCTGCATAAATGTATATTTTGTTTTAGTAATTTATTAGTTCTTACCACTTCCTACTGCTTCGTGTTTTAAATAACGCCAGTCTTCCAAGTGATAGCAAGGAATGCACTTTACAGGCCTGCCCTCACAACCAGACGTCAATATGGTGTTATAAAGAGTTCCAAATAAAGAAGAATTTAAACAGAACAACTTTAAGAGTAATTAGATTAACCACCTGAAGTATACTTTCCTAGATGAGACTGGAGGAAAGTTCCTGGAAATTATTATTTATTTTTTTCTGTTTATAGCCATTTAATGAGACCTTTCTGCCCTTTTGCATACCTGATTTGAATAAGAACATGTGTAAAAAATATATTTATTTGATTTGTCGCTGGTGGTGCTATTATACCCTGTTTGCCTATAAACTAAAGAGAAGCCTCTGTTTTACAGGGACACCTGACATGTTAACTGGTTCTGTAAGTGTTGCCAAGAAAGTATGGGGTTGAGAGGAAAAGTGCATATTCAAGGCTGGCTGCTACTTTCACAAACATGTTGATTATTTAGACATGAACTCGTTAAGATGTCAGGATGAAGCTGTTTGCTATACAGTGGTAGAAATAGCTGACTAAACCATGCAGTACCTAAAACAAGGATGGATTAACATTAAATCTATGGAAAACAGTCATATTAGTTTGAGGAGAGATGTAGTAATATTATCAGCTCTGTATAAATATGCATATAGATAGACATAAAATCTGTCATGTGTAGCAATTGCATACATATACAAGTAAAAAGACACAATCACTCACAAATTCACATATATGGAACCACACACATATACGCACACACACACACACACACACACACACACACACACACACACACACACACACACACACACACACACACATGAGTGTATGTACACACATACACACACAAATACACACTCACAAACATGCGCACACTCTACGCACATTCATACAAATGCATATATGTAGCTTTTCCAGTGCTATATCATAATGGTCCAGATCTACTAAGTAAATTCGATTAGGCATGCCTTTGTTTTGTTCTCTATTACACTGTGAAGAAAAGGTTGTTAATTTAGGAACAACTAAACAACTATTATAAAAATTATAAATGATAAATTTAGTGATAGCATGTGAGTCATATCATAATTAGTAGTTGCATATTTATCTTTTTTTCAGACATCATAGTACAGCTCACAACTAATGGGTTTTCAAGCATGTATTTTTATGTGTTGAGAATAGTTAGCAATGGTGTAATGTTTCTCTCATAGCTGCTGCAGCAGTCCTTGGTCATGGATTTCTGAATTATGTATTATTTCTTCATCATGTCATTCTTTTCCTAGAGTTATCAGAAATATTCACTTGCTGAAGATGTTAATTTGATTGGTAGTTGAATATGCTGAGTATCTGAAGACATGTTTGATACTGCTATGGGGGACACAGACATTGGGTACATTTTCTGTCTATGCAGAATAATGGGCAGGCATTATAATAGTGAACCCATAACACACCAACCATCTTATATACACCTTGCGCAATCTCACTTATGAGTAGTTGGGCAAGGAGGCAGTGGCATTAGTGAGACTGCCAACCTTCCTCACCATCCAAGAAGTAGAAATGAAGATAAGAAGCTAGGCCTCCAGCTATGCTTTGCAGTAGAGGTCCTATGAATGCATCAATGAACCTTGCATGATAGTATGAGATATGGCTACACCTCCCCTATGATATTGAGAAACTCTTCCTTGTAGGGTTTGTATAGATAAAATGGTAGCATGTATGCTTCAGGATCAGCGGATCAAAACATGATTTTTTTTGTGACTAAAATTTTACCTTGAATTCTAACAGACCCAAATGCAGTAAAAAGGGAATACTGTACATTTGGGGGGGGGGGTCTTACTCTGTAGGAGAAGTTAATCTGAGACCCTCTTACCTGACAGTTGTGGGTGTGTAGTAATGGGCACAAATGGGGAAGTGTAAAAGTATACACTCTCTTCAAGAAGATTGGAATGTATTTCCTAGCAACTTGGTGAACCGTTTTCATCCATTAAACCTGTGTCACGCACCATCCAGTCTGTATATTGGTATCTTGGTGAACCGTCTTCATCCATTAAACCTGTGTCATGCACCATCCAGTCTGTATATTGGTATCTTGGTGAACCGTCTTCATCTGTTAAACCTGTGTCATGCACCATCCAGTCTGTATATTGGTATCTTGGTGAACCGTCTTCATCCATTAAACCTGTGTCACGCACCATCCAGTCTGTATATTGGTATCTTGGTGAACCGTCTTCATCCGTTAAACCTGTGTCATGCACCATCCAGTCTGTATATTGGTATCTTGGTGAACTGTCTTCCTCCGTTAAACCTGTGTCACGCACCATCCAGTCTGTATATTGGTATTTGCATGCTTCCTGACAGGCATCACACATCCGTGGGTTTCACTGCAATATCTAGTTGCTTATGCATGTAAATTGCTCTGTGGTGGGCTTAAATACAAATACTCCTCACATGGTTATTCCTGATAAAAGGCTCATTACACGTCAAAGTGCTTTATCTGCTGATCACATCTTACCTGTATTCACTCCCACACACACACGGATCATACACTGTAGAGAACAGTTATATGTGGGTCTGATGACCATTCTGAAGTCGTACAATGTTTATTAATTGGGATATAGTCAGTTTTCTGAAGCACAGGCAATCTATATATATTTCTAGCAATGAATCTGACCCCATCCCCATTTCTATTTTCTCCATTATGCTGTGACCTCAGAGTTAAGATAACAATATCACTTGGCAGAAGGTAGGGGTGCGTGCTAGAAGCTTGCCCCCAAACATTGTTTTACAGTTTGATAGCTTATATACCTATGAGCATAAGTGTGGGAGCTCAGTTGGTGCTCACTGCAAAGTTGAAGGGTCTTTATTTATTAACTGTTTGATTTTTCACTGCATAATCCTTTTGAGCACATTGTGGAAACCTTTTTCAGAACACAGTAAGGTAACACAGTGAAACAGGAATTATGTAAGATAACAGGTGGATTGGGACGCTTTTTTAACAACACTTTATAATGTAACAAGCAAATACACTACCTGAACAAATTCACATACCTTTTCCTGCTACTAATACGTGAGCTGAAGATATTCTGCATGTTATTCTTACTTTTGTTGCCAATTCAATTACCTTCTATATTTTTTCTGGCTGCATTTAAAGACATTATTATTCAATGTTTTTGTACTGTGACACATACATATATATGCACACACACACACACACACACACACACACACACACACACACACACACACACACACACACACACACACACACACACACACACACACACACACACACACACACACACACACTACTAAAAACACATAGTTTTAATGAAAACTGGGTTTTCTTTATCTCCTTACAAGCATGCATATTTCATCAGTACAGTTCTTAATTCCCAAAATATTAACTGCTACAGGGAAATGCATCTAGAAACAACTGTGTTGCTGTAAAGAGGCTGAAAGTAACATTTGGGCTTTGCATACAAAGTAACTGCTCATTGTAAGTTATTGTATTCACAGCCTCAGTATTAAGGTCCATTTGTACAGATAATGAGTGGTATTATCTCTGACCTATCCATATCTCCTGTTAATGTTGTCATAAAAGAAAAAGTAATACTATCACACAGCTACAGGAATCATACACCATTAATGTTGGGGGTGCAGTATATTGAAGCAAACATAATGTGTGCTATAATATCATAAATACTGAGCCAACCATAATGAGACCATATCATCAGGTAGTGTAAGAACTTTACCTACGAAGAACAGGGCAGGAATGTTTCATACTATATTTACATGTATGTTTGCTTGTATTCATGCATCATGGGTATAACTGTGTAGTCACTTTGTATATGTGAAGCTAGTTCTCAACATGCTGAGATGATGTTAAGCAGCAGGATATTTAGACAGGTGGCACCTGTAATGTGGAGTCGGCATTGAAAGAGCCAAAACAAGTTTTATAACTTCCCCTACAATGCAGTAAAAGATGGGAAAAAACACATAAAATCAAAACTAGAAACAACAAATCTAAAAGGTATTTAAATTGCAGCCTTATTGCAGACTTACAAAGAGACCTTGTGTGTTTGAATAAAAAAAAATGCATTTAAGTTCCTTGCAGGATTCTTTCTGTTATGTTTTACAACTAATAGAGAGCAGCCTGTTTACGGATATCTAGAGACACGGAACTGATATCACATTTCTTTTCTTAGAACAGTTATTTTGCATTTAGTAATCCTAACATTTCCCTGACTTACAGTTTCTAATTTGTATTTTTAAGAATGATAGTGAACCAATTTCACGTATTACTCAGGGCACTGAAGACTAAAATATAAAACATTGTTTATAGCAATAAAGATGTTTCAGTACTTGCTCAAAGTTTTGATAATTTCTTAAATGTCTTCTTTCATTTTATATGCAAATGTTTTATAAATGTGAAATGCATCTGATTGCATAAATATGTTAGTAGCACATTATTATATGCAAAGTGCTTACTTGACTTTTTTTTCAGGGTACACAGCGCCACCTGCTGATTGCACATTGTATGTTCTGCCAGGCTGCTGTGTTTCAATGTTTTTTTTAATGTGTGTCAGTCTTTATGTGTGTATTTCACACTGGCTACAATGCCAGTTATAATGCTATTCTGTTTCAGGAAATGTAGATTTGCTACAATCTGCTGGAGATAATACATAAAGTGAAACTGCTACATTTAAGCATAATAGGAATACCATCCAAATGATAAGAGCTGATGCTGATTTCATTGGAAATCCCAGATTTAATTCAGCCTGCAAACAAAACAGAAACTGATATATAACGAATGACAATATATGCTAATTAACTGTATTATTGCAATACAGTTAAAATCACATTTTAGAACCAGTGCATACACATGTATATATTTCTTAATGTATTAAAAGTATTAATTCACAGCATAATGATACTTGCATGGTATAACTTTTCCATACGTTACACATTTAGTAAGGTATTTCAGCACTTACTGGTGCATAGGTATAGAACACCCTGTCATTTTTTATCATATTGACTATTCACAGCTATCTTAATATATTGTATAAGACTATATAACAATGAGCAATACTGGAGGGGCAACACAGTGGTGCAGCAGACAATGTTGTTGCCTCCCAGTAAACGGTTCCATGGTTCAATTCTCAGCTGGGGTACCTTTTGCATGGAGTCTGCATGTCCTCCCTGTGTTTGCTTGGGTTTCCTCTGGGTGCTTCAGTTTCCTCCCACATTCCAAAGACATGCAGTAGGTGGATTCTGCACTCTAAATTTGCCATAGTTGTGAGTGTGCATGTGAGTGTGTGGTATGGAAGAACAACAGCATAAGGCTAGCCATCCTGCTGAGTGAACTTTGTCTCTAGATGATTGTCACTATTGGAGTGATGCATTGACCCCGTGTGGGAAAAGGGGGTTGTGGATGGATGGAATGAACAATACTGGAGAAGCAAAGAAGCATTCCCCATCTGTATGAATAATATGAGACAGTGAAGGTGCATTAGATTTTGGCCAGTTGAGGTGTAGTGCGTTATAGTGACATTGACATATTTTCACTGAAATTTACATTTAATAGCCATTCTGTGACTGAAAACATTTTTATTTGTGTGTGTGTGTGTGTGTGTGTGTGTGTGTGTGTGTGTGTGTGTGTGTATGTGCATTTTTTTTTTATCAAGATACGGTGTTGGCCTGCTGATTGTCATTGATCTGATGAGGACATGTCGCTCCCAATCCCCCACTGTCACTGAAATATCAAACATTTATAAAAATATCGGGAGTACAGGGACTGTAATAGTATTACTGCCTGCCCATCTTTATGCAGGACACTCCCTATATGGACAGTAGCCCATTTTAGGATGTATAAAATGATGTTTTGAGGTAAAATTAGGGAAGTCCCTAAAAATTATCAGTGTGGGAATTTCTCTGGTGTTCTAAACAAATTACTTCCCCAGGTTTTCCCTAACCTGGTGAACAAAAAGCAAGCAAATCCTCTGGCATATACAAGATGAATTTGCATTTCATTTTAACCATAACTCAGACTGCAATGTAAGGACTTTTTACTTTAAGCCTTGCTCCTTCTTCGTTCATTTTAGTATAAGGGAAATGTAGCATTGTACAAATACACATACAAGACTTAGAAAGTGTTGACATCTACTTTATATATCTATTTCCTGAACATTTAATCTGACTACATCCAGTGATACACATATAGGAGTTACCTAACATTTCAGCTGAGATGGCCGTAATGTAACAGCACCTTGTTATGCAGTATAACACATTTCTGAACAGAT
The DNA here is from genome assembly GCF_019279795.1 of Protopterus annectens. Taxonomy (NCBI): domain Eukaryota; kingdom Metazoa; phylum Chordata; order Ceratodontiformes; family Protopteridae; genus Protopterus; species Protopterus annectens. Next base: position 347,770,848 of record NC_056730.1, on the reverse strand, counting down.
TAGACAGCAAATACAATAAAAATAAAAGTATCAAAGTATAGCCTTAATACTAGACAGGTTGACAAGCATAACAACTACACAACTGCACAATAGTAGCATGCATTTGTTGCAGAACATTATTTTGTGGATCAGTTACAACTCACAGCAAAGTTCAAATAAAAGGAAATATCTCATCATAGCCTGTTTTTGGAGTTCATTATAATAGAGGTAATTGTTTATTTTCCTGAGGACTCATTCCTCAAAGACCTGTTGATTAGATAAGATGAAGTAACTAAATAGATTTGTTTAATTTGCATAATGATGTGCCCCCAAGGTATGTTGGCTTGAGCAGGTATTCCCTAAGAAGAACTGCAACTTCTGCTTAATTACAAGCATAACAGCTTCAGTTTTCCTACAGTATCATTTTGATACTCCATGCTTCAGGTATACATAGACATGAAAGCATGTGGCACACTGTAACCCACCAGTCTGTAATACCTCATCATACTTTTGTGCTTTATAAATGTAAGTGCACAGTACTAGTCAAATGTACTGTTCTGCATAACATGATATTACAGTTTCTTCCAAATATATGGTGTTAAAAATTTTACAGTGACTGAAAAAGTTCACAGCTGGTGAATGTGTACTATCTATCAGAACATTTATTACAAATATCCTGGATCATGGATCTGCTCACGTGCATTTAGCTCATTGGACAAGAAACACCCTTCAGCACTCACTATTTTTGTAGCAGGTACGGGTTTTATGGGGCCAGATTGCTAGCCTAAGGCCCAACCCTCCTCAGAGGGTACACCACATACTTGCACGCACACACTCACACCTAGGGCCAATTTAGAGCATCCAATCGACCTACTGCATGTCTTTAGAATGTGGGAGGAAACCAGAGCACCCAGCGGAAACCCACACGAATGCAAGGAGGACATGCAGACTCCACACAGAAGGCACCCCAACCGAAAATTGAACCAGAGATCCTCTTGCTGTGAGGCAATAGCCCCAACCGCTACACCATTGAGCCATCCTTATTACAAATATGGTTACACCAAACTATATAGTTACTGTAAATGTGTAAATGAAACAGAGGACTTTACAACTATGTCCCAAGCTTAGAGATTTTATTTTTTATTGATACTGCGGTGGTGGTGCTGTGGTAGCGTTGTTATCTCACAGTAAGATGTTGTTCTGTTCGATTCTCAGCTAAAGCATCTTCTGTGTGGAGACATGCGTGAATGGGTATACCTTCGTTGAAGGTTGTGCGTCAGGGCTGGCAACTCGGTACGTAAAAATCTACTGCCAATCATTAGCGGACCGGAGTTCCGCTGTGGCGACCACTAACCGGGAAAAGCCGAAAGATACAACAACGTTTTTATTTTATTGATATTTGTTAACCAGGTTAGTCCAACTGGGCTTGTGGCCCATTTTCAGTGAAGACCCGAGGAGAAAAGCTCCAATACATAGTACAAAAATTACAGAAAGTCACAACTATTACAATAAAAAATAGATGTTACATTAGTTTTGAAAGAATATTGTTTTGAAAAAATATATATAATAAGCCAGAGGCTTGCATGCATAACATTTTTTAAGAAGGATACACAGACGCAAATTATGACATTTGATCAGCTTTGGCAAAGATAACTCATTATAGGTGGTAGTTTCTTTGACAAGGTTCAGTTTGAAGTCTTTATACTTTTCAAGAAAAGGATGTTTGATCAGCTTTGGCAAAAATAACTCATACTAGATTGTAGATTCTTTGTGAAGGTTCAGTTTGAAATCTTTATACATTTTAAGTAAAGGGTGTATGGAGGTTACTGGTTGATTTAGAATAATTTGAGTGGATTATCGTGTATATAGAATATAATTGGTTATTCTGGAATAGCATTTGAGTAGTTATAATGCATAATAGAATTCAAAAATTTCTAGCTTGATGGAGTTTAGAATACAGCTGAGAGGGAAAATTGATAGAATACAAACAAAAGAGTTTGGCTATGGTGTAAGATAGTAGTAGTTGGCCAGGGGGATGTGAGGGTTTGTGCACTTGTAGGAGGTTTTGGCTTTTAGATCTCAGGGAACGGCTGAGTGTGTAGGGTATTATAGATTTGGTGAGAGAAGGGCATTCTGTAGGTTTGAAGATGAGTTTGTGGGCTGTTGTAAGTTGTAGGTATATTAGGTGGTTGGGGAGTTCTAGTCAGTTGAGGGTGTGTAGAGAGTGGCAGTGATGGGATGAGTTTTTAGAACTGGCTGCAAATTTGCAGATGTTGTAGTAGCAGGCTTCGAGTTTGGAACGAAGGCCAAGTTGTAGGCTGGAGAATAGGGGAGCACCATATAAGAGAGAGGGGAGAAGGAAGGTAGATGCGAGGGTTTGTTGGGTGGAGGGGGTGAGGTAGTAGTTGTGTCTGTAGAGGAGACCTTCCTGTAATAGTTTATGGGTTTTCAAGATGTTACTTTAAGCATGACAACTAAATCATTATATTTTACTTTACAGCCCTTGTTAAAGAGAAATGGACACATGCATGAATATTACAAAAACTGTATTTACATGTATACTTCTGTAAGAGACAGACAACATCATACCATTATATTAATGGTATGAGTTTACAGTGGGGATGTCATGGTAGCATTGATGTCGATAATCAGTGTTGAAGGCTGTCATACAGAAATATTTTAGCTTGGGGGTTTGGTTCCATCACAGTACATAAACTATTACAGGAAGGATGCATGCCCACCTTTAAAGGTACAATCTGTACAACAGTAGTTTGGCTTCTATTTAATGCAGAAGATACAGAACCAAGTATGTGGGCCCACCTACTATAAATTTAATGTGTTGTTTGTAGATATGGGGCCATAGTAGTGCAAATAACATGTAGCAATGACATAGTAATATGCTTGGAAAGCTGGACTGAAAAAAAATCATTATAAAGTTCTGGAGATGAAGAAGAATATTATGAATTTAACGTTTATGTCTGCTACAGTCAAATTACTTTATAGTACATTTCATTGCCCAACACAGTGAGAGCTAACATCTGAAATATGTACATCTGTGCAGATAGCTATAAGGGCTTACCTACAGTATTGAAGTGAGGTTGTGTTTTTTTTTTAAATATTCATGATCCCTCGTTAGTTTACGACTGCAAGTTGCTTACTGTAATAATCCCATCTGAGGTTATGACAATTATTGCCATTAGCTTTGTTTGTCATAACTTACTGAATTATGTGGGGTATACCTCTCAATCTCTTAATGTAAAAAATCTGGACAAAGCTAAAAATAAAAGTGGGGTAAAGGCCCCAAAATAGGGACATATTTTACATATTGCTTGCACAAACTTAGAAAGTTGATAGAATAACAGGTTTTATATTAGCAAGACTTTTCTGAATGATATGAAGTCTGAAACTCAAATATCTGTCATTATTTTCTAACTTCAGTCTTTAATGATCTGCCACTAATTTGTCAGAAAACCACAATTTTATATAAAATGGACCAAAAATATAAAGGCAAAAATCTGGACATTCTGCGAAAATCTGTACAGTTGAGAGGTATGTGTGGGGGACATTACAACATCCCCTTTGCCTGTTAAGATAATGTAGCCTACGGTATCACATGGCAGGTCAGAAAAGACTTGACAGTTTTTCGTACTGTACATTGTCCCCAGTCAGGGGCACACTGTACACCAAATGCAGTCAGGGACACACTGCACATGACTCCCTGTAATGGACACACTGCAAATGTTTAGTCATAGACACAATGCATAACATCTAAAGTCACATACGAAGTCAGAACAAACTGCACAACAACTCAGCACAAAGCATTTACAGCATCTCCTGCCATCAGTACATGACACAACATCCCCTGTCAGGGACACACTGCAAATGTTTAGTCATAGACACAATGCATAACATCTAAAGTCACATACGAAGTCAGAACAAACTGCACAACAACTCAGCACAAAGCATTTACAGCATCTCCTGTCATCAGTACATGACACAACATCCTGTCAGGGACACACTGCAAATGTTTAGTCATAGACACAATGCATAACATCTAAAGTCACATAAGTCAGAACAAACTGCACAACAACTCAGCACAAAGCATTTACAGCATCTCCTGTCATCAGTACATGACACAACATCCTGTCAGGGACACACTGCAAATGTTTAGTCATAGACACAATGCATAACATCTAAAGTCACATACAAAGTCAGAACAAACTGCACAACAACTCAGCACAAAGCATTTACAGCATCTCCTGTCATCAGTACATGACACAACATCCCCTGTCAGGGACACACTGCAAATGTTTAGTCATAGACACAATGCATAACATCTAAAGTAACATACGAAGTCAGAACAAACTGCACAACAACTCAGCACAAAGCATTTACAACATCTCCTGTCATCAGTACATGACACAACATCCCCTGTCAGGGACACACTGCAAATATTTAGTCATAGACACAATGCATAACATCTAAAGTCACATACAAAGTCAGAACAAACTGCACAACAACTCAGCACAAAGCATTTACAGCATCTCCTGTCATCAGTACATGACACAACATCCCCTGTCAGGGACACACTGCAAATGTTTAGTCATAGACACAATGCATAACATCTAAAGTCACATACAAAGTCAGAACAAACTGCACAACAACTCAGCACAAAGCATTTACAGCATTTCCTGTCATCAGTAAATGACACAACATCCCCTGTCAGGGACACACTGCAAATGTTTAGTCATAGACACAATGCATAACATCTAAAGTCACATACGAAGTCAGAACAAACTGCACAACAACTCAGCACAAAGCATTTACAGCATCTCCTGTCATCAGTACATGACACAACATCCCCTGTCAGGGACACACTGCAAATGTTTAGTCATAGACACAATGCATAACATCTAAAGTCACATACGAAGTCAGAACAAACTGCAAAACAACTCAGCACAAAGCATTTACAGCATCTCCTGTCATCAGTACATGACACAACATCCTGTCAGGGACACACTGCAAATGTTTAGTCATAGACACAATGCATAACATCTAAAGTCACATACGAAGTCAGAACAAACTGCACAACAACTCAGCACAAAGCATTTACAGCATCTCCTGTCATCAGTACATGACACAACATCCCCTGTCAGGGACACACTGCAAATGTTTAGTCATAGACACAATGCATAACATCTAAAGTCACATACAAAGTCAGAACAAACTGCACAACAACTCAGCACAAAGCATTTACAGCATCTCCTGTCATCAGTACATGACACAACATCCCCTGTCAGGGACACACTGCAAATGTTTAGTCATAGACACAATGCATAACATCTAAAGTCACATATGAAGTCAGAACAAACTGCACAACAACTCAGCACAAAGCATTTACAGCATCTCCTGTCATCAGTACATGACACAACATCCTGTCAGGGACACACTGCAAATGTTTAGTCATAGACACAATGCATAACATCTAAAGTCACATACGAAGTCAGAACAAACTGCACAACAACTCAGCACAAAGCATTTACAGCATCTCCTGTCATCAGTACATGACACAACATCCCCTGTCAGGGACACACTGCAAATGTTTAGTCATAGACACAATGCATAACATCTAAAGTCACATACGAAGTCAGAACAAACTGCACAACAACTCAGCACAAAGCATTTACAGCATCTCCTGTCATCAGTACATGACACAACATCCCCTGTCAGGGACACACTGCAAATGTTTAGTCATAGACACAATGCATAACATCTAAAGTCACATACAAAGTCAGAACAAACTGCACAACAACTCAGCACAAAGCATTTACAGCATCTCCTGTCATCAGTACATGACACAACATCCTGTCAGGGACACACTGCAAATGTTTAGTCATAGACACAATGCATAACATCTAAAGTCACATACGAAGTCAGAACAAACTGCACAACAACTCAGCACAAAGCATTTACAGCATCTCCTGTCATCAGTACATGACACAACATCCTGTCAGGGACACACTGCAAATGTTTAGTCATAGACACAATGCATAACATCTAAAGTCACATACAAAGTCAGAACAAACTGCACAACAACTCAGCACAAAGCATTTACAGCATCTCCTGTCATCAGTACATGACACAACATCCTGTCAGGGACACACTGCAAATGTTTAGTCATAGACACAATGCATAACATCTAAAGTCACATACAAAGTCAGAACAAACTGCACAACAACTCAGCACAAAGCATTTACAGCATCTCCTGTCATCAGTACATGACACAACATCCCCTGTCAGGGACACACTGCAAATGTTTAGCCATAGACACAATGCATAACATCTAAAGTCACATACGAAGTCAGAACAAACTGCACAACAACTCAGCACAAAGCATTTACAGCATCTCCTGTCATCAGTACATGACACAACATCCTGTCAGGGACACACTGCAAATGTTTAGTCATAGACACAATGCATAACATCTAAAGTCACATACGAAGTCAGAACAAACTGCACAACAACTCAGCACAAAGCATTTACAGCATCTCCTGTCATCAGTACATGACACAACATCCCCTGTCAGGGACACACTGCAAATGTTTAGTCATAGACACAATGCATAACATCTAAAGTCACATACGAAGTCAGAACAAACTGCACAACAACTCAGCACAAAGCATTTACAGCATCTCCTGTCATCAGTACATGCCACAACATCCCCTGTCAGGGACACACTGCAAATGTTTAGTCATAGACACAATGCATAACATCTAAAGTCACATACGAAGTCAGAACAAACTGCACAACAACTCAGCACAAAGCATTTACAGCATCTCCTGTCATCAGTACATGACACAACATCCCCTGTCAGGGACACACTGCAAATGTTTAGTCATAGACACAATGCATAACATCTAAAGTCACATACGAAGTCAGAACAAATTGCACAACAACTCAGCACAAAGCATTTACAGCATCTCCTGTCATCAGTACATGACACAACATCCCCTGTCAGGGACACACTGCAAATGTTTAGTCATAGACACAATGCATAACATCTAAAGTCACATACGAAGTCAGAACAAACTGCACAACAACTCAGCACAAAGCATTTACAGCATCTCCTGTCATCAGTACATGACACAACATCCCCCATCAGGGACACACTGCAAATGTTTAGTCATAGACACAATGCATAACATCTAAAGTCACATACGAAGTCAGAACAAACTGCACAACAACTCAGCACAAAGCATTTACAGCATCTCCTGTCATCAGTACATAACACAACATCCTGTCAGGGACACACTGCAAATGTTTAGTCATAGACACAATGCATAACATCTAAAGTCACATACAAAGTCAGAACAAACTGCACAACAACTCAGCACAAAGCATTTACAGCATCTCCTGTCATCGGTACATGACACAACATCCCCTGTCAGGGACACACTGCAAATGTTTAGTCATAGACACAATGCATAACATCTAAAGTCACATACGAAGTCAGAAAAAACTGCACAACAACTCAGCACAAAGCATTTACAACATCTCCTGTCATCAGTACATGACACAACATCCCCTGTCAGGGACACACTGCAAATGTTTAGTCATAGACACAATGCATAACATCTAAAGTCACATACGAAGTCAGAAAAAAACTGCACAACAACTCAGCACAAAGCATTTACAACATCTCCTGTCATCAGTACATGACACAACATCCCCTGTCAGGGACACACTGCAAATGTTTAGTCATAGACACAATGCATAACATCTAAAGTCACATACGAAGTCAGAACAAACTGCACAACAACTCAGCACAAAGCATTTACAGCATCTCCTGTCATCAGTACATGACACAACATCCCCTGTCAGGGACACACTGCACAGCATTGCCAGCCCAGGGCACACTAGACACCAACTCCAATCAGGAACATAGTGCACAGCATCTCCAGTCAGTGACACTATCCCCATGTCTATTCAAAGACACAGTGTACTATATCCCCAGTTATATCCCCAGCCAGGGGCACAATTTATTTTTTTTATTTATTTTATTTATTTTACATTTGTTGACCGGGCTAGTCTAACTGGATACATGTCCATTTTCAGTAGAGGCCCGGGGAGAAAAGCTCCACTTTAAACTAACTAAATCAAGACAATCGAAAGTCCATGCAATATATACAGTACATAAACCTAAAGAATTATTTCATCAAATTGAGATGTACAGAATTACAAATATACAGATTGTGACTGCTAAGTTTAATAAGGTAAAATACAGTATTATAATCAAGGGAAAGAGATAGATATTCTTGATTAGAAAATTGGATATGAATGAGCCTTTGTAAAGATATAAAATGGCTATGATAAAGTGAGTAACACTGAGAAGTAAGAGAATTAATGAATGTAAGTACAAGGGGAAGTAGTTACTTTCATAGTGAAAGAAAATAAATTGGTTTATATATACAAGGTGGAAAGATAAGAGCGCTCAGAAGAAAGCAAGGTTGTTAGGAGCATATTCAGTATAAGCAGCTTGGGAATAAGATGCTAAGAAGGGGGGGGGAAGAAATTGCTAATACTGCAAAGAGGGTTATTGGAAGAGAGTTATAGAATAATGTTGTATTGGGGGGGGAGTTAGTCAGGGTTAGTACAAGGACAAAGCCATTGTGTTTTTAGTTGAATTTTTAGTTGCTTTTTAAAGAGTGGTAATGAGGAGAGAGATGTAAGTTTTGTGGGAAGCTTGTTCCAAATTTTCCCTACTGTATTAGAGAAAAGAGAATCACCAGCCTTGTTGTGGGATTTCTGGATGGTAACCAGTAGTTTATTTGCTGAGCGAAGGTTAGTAAGGTTTGTGTAGGGGGGGATGATGCTACTGAGAATAGGAGTATTACTGGGCTGGTACAGAATTTTATGGGTAATGGAGAGTTGTTGAAATTCTAGCTGGTTATTTAGTTCAAGCCATCCAAGAAGTTTGAGATTTAGACAGTGATGAGTTCTAAATGAGGACCCGGTAGCAAACCTGGCAATATTCTTATAAGAAGTGGACAATTTGTTTAAGTTGCTTTTGGAAAGATTAGTATAAATTGGTGATGCATAGAGGAGGGTGGAGATCAGATGGGTCTGGGCAATAGTAGTTCTGGCTTCTGGGGTGAGAAAAGGTTTTATCCTATATAAGGATCCAAGTTTTCTGTTTACAGTTTTAATAGTGGCATTAATATGTGAGTCAAAGTTGAGGTTATAGTCAATCAATACACCTAATAGTTTTGTAGTTGGGTCAGGAGCTATGATAGTACCGTCGATGGATATAATAGAGAAATCCATTGGGGTGGATTTAAAAGTTGGAGAAAAAAGTAATAGTTTAGTTTTTTTTGCATTAAGGAGGAGGCGACATTGTTGGAACCAGTTTTCTACTTGGTTAAATACTGTTTGGGTGATGGACTGGAGTTCAGATGAGGTGGTTCCTTTACAAATCAAAGTGGAGTCATCTGCGTATTGTATGCTGGTAGGTAGAGGTAAATTAGTAGAAAGGTCGTTAATGAATATGGAGAAGAGTAGAGGTCCCAGGATAGAACCCTGAGGGACACCAAGGGTAATAGGGAGAAGTGTGGATAGGTTATTATCCCAAAGGACAGCCTGCTGTCTATTGTGCATATAGGATTTGAACCATTGTAGTGCCTGTGTGTCAAGTGAGAAAGATTTGAGTATGTTGAGTAGTATTTGATGGTTGACCATATCAAAAGCTTTAGAGAGGTCAATGAACAGAGCAGAGGAGTACGTGTTATTGTTGCGATGTTTATTAATGCAGTTTGTAAAGGATAGAAGAGCAATGGTGGTACTGTGGAATGGTCTGAAACCATGTTGACAGTCAGCTAGTAGGTTATATTGGAGAATGTGGTCAAGGAATTGTTGATGGATACATTTTTCCATTATTTTGGCTAGTGGTGATAATATGGCTATGGGCCGAAAGTTAGAGAGTTCAGTTGAATTCCCTCCTTTGTGAAGTGGGATTATGTGAGAGATTTTCCAGAGTGAGGGAATGGAGCCTTCAGTTATGGTTCTATTGATTAGAATTGAAATGGGATAGGCAAGAGCTTTTGCAGCAGTTTGAAGGTATTCAGGTGGTAGGAGATCCGCTGAGGGAGTACAAGGTTTAAGTTTATGAAGTAGAGTGTAGATGAGGGTTGTAGGAATAGGTTTTAAGTGAAAGGTAGCTGCTAAGGTAGTTGGGGGGGATGAGAGAGTAGAGTTAACAGGTGGTAAGGTGTTAGCTAGAGATTGTACAGTTTCAGTAAAAAAGGTATTGAAAGCATCAGCAATCTGGGTAGGAGAGTTTAGGGAAAGACCAGATGGGGTAGATGTTTTGGAGTGGCCTGGATGTAAAAGTTTATTTATGCCTGACCAGAAGCTTTGAGGTTGATTATGGTGATTTTGTTGGAGTTTAAAGAAATAGTTTTTTTTATCCTGAATTATTGATTTTTTGGTGGCATTTCTTAGCTGTCTAAAGTACTGCTGATCAATTGGGTCTTTAGTGTTTCTCCATTTGGACCAGATTTTATTTCTTTGTAGGATTTGTTGTCTGGTTTCTTTAGTGAGCCATGGGGCTGTTTTGTATCTAGTTCTTATAGAGCGTGAGGTGGAATTCTAAAATTTGTAGGAATTTGGAGTTAAAATGGGATACTGCATCATCAATTGGCAGGTGCCTTAGGGGTGACCAGTCACAGGCTTGAAGTTCAGCCTGAAAGTTGGCTGGATCAAAATTTTTTTTTGTTGAGGGTGATTTTAAAGGTGGTTTGATTTGGGATAAAGGATTTATGTCTAGATAGATAGGTTAGTGAATGGTCGCTAATATCATCAGGAAGGATACCTACTTTGTAGGAGAGAGGGTGGCTGTTAATTAAGATCCAGTCTAATATACTTTCTTTGCAGCTGGGTTTATGGATTCTGGTGGGGGTAGTAATAGTTTGTGAGAAGCCATAGAGGTTTATATGGGTTGTGGGTTCTAGAGTGGTACAGGTGTTCCAGTCTATATTAAAATCACCGAATACAATGGTTTCTTGAGGGAAGGATGTAGAAAGCCAGCAGAGGATATTTTCTAAGATGCTAATGTTATTGCCTGGGGGTAGGTAGGAGCATATTATGTATATAGATTTAGTTGTATTGAGCTGGAGTTTGGAGATAAGAATTTCCACATTAGTTTCTAGAGGTGGTCGTACTAGTAAGGGCGTGACCTGTAAATGAGATTTGTGCAGTATTGCTACCCCACCACCTTTTTTGGTAGTTCGGTCTAACCTCAAGATATTATAACCAGGTGGGAGTATTTCATTGTCTTTTGTAGCTGGTTTAAGCCAGGTTTCAGTTAAGCATAATATATCAAAAGAGTGAGTATCCAGTAGAGCGTGTAGTTGGCTTACTTTATTGTTAACACTTCTTATATTGAGATGAGCTATGAGTAGAGAATTTGTGCTTGTACAGGGAGTGAAGAGGGGTGAGGGGTGAGTTAGGGTGTTGTTATTTGGTCCTGGGTTGGGATGAATGTCACCGTGAAGGAGAGGATGTCTTATTGGGCTATAAGGATGCTTCAGTGGTTTGCTGTCATTAGGTTGTGATTTCCTATATAGTGTAAATGAGAAATGGGCAACTCTGTGATATTTAGGTGATAGATAGGTTGAGGTGGATGTTATGTTAGAATGGCTTTGGAATACAAGCTCATTTATTACTAATGTTTGTTTAAGGGGTTGGTGAGATGATGTGGCTTGTAGGTTTTCATAAAAGGTGAGAGTATAGGGAATAGAAAGGATAGATAGTAGTGAGAGTAGGAGAGGTAGTTTTATGTAGGTGAGTGTATAAGTTAAGGGCATGGTAAAGGAGATGATAGAATATAGTTAAGAATTAGGAGGTGGGAGTAAAGAGAGTGTGGAGTATTAAGGTGTGTAAGAGGTAATTGAGAGTAGTTGTCAGTATGTGAGTGGGTGTGCAGATGGTATGTGTGTGATGAGTTGTGGATGGCTATTGGATAGGAAGTAGGGGTGTGTGGCTTTATAAGTATAAAGGTAGGACCACTGGGGGTGTGTGGGAATTGGGGGTAGGGTAGGGGAGCGAAGTGAGCCCGTAGGGTGAACGGAGCGGGTTACAGAAGGCAAGTGAGAGTCTACAGAGACAATCAGGGAGCAGCAGGCTCCTGAGGCAAGTTAAGTATATCCAGGTGAGTAGAGTATGATAAATGCAGGAGAGAGGTAGGGAAACGTTTGTGGAATAAAGGGCAGAAAAAAAAAAACAGAGTACAGTTAGAGGGAGGAAGAAAAGGCAATAGTATAGTGAAAGTAGCAGGAGGATTAGCAACTAGTCGAGGGATAAGAGATGCAAGAGTATTAAGAGTAGATATTTGGGAAGGTGGAGTACAGGGTGTAACCCTAGACTGGAGTAGAGTGCCACCTAGTGGGCAGAAAGTATAGTACACAAAGGTATAAATATTAGATAAAGCTACAAGACTGAGTTACAGTTAACAAAAGGTAATGGGAGGAAAATAGCAGATTGCTATTGGGGTGTAGGGGAGAAGAACGTTGCTGCTGGTTTCCCTGCTCGCTAGCTTAGTTTCTCATGGTACTAGATAGGTATAAATAAATAATACAGCTTAATAGGTAGATCCAAGGTGGAACATACTTTCTTAGTCCTTTTTGGTAGCTGGGAACACAATATATGAGCTGGGGCAGCAGGTTCCCTTGGCCAGACGTTGGGATGGTAGAGACAAAAAAGCAGAAAGGGGTCCTGAAAGATCAAGCAGCTCCCTTAGTATAGGATAGGAGGTAGAGAGCTAAGAGGGATAGAAAGATAAAAAACTTTTAGGTGTGAAGACAAACAATTAAAAATATGCTGTACAGTAAAAGCAATCTAGGTAAGACACAGGTATATCCGAGCAAAACAAAATAGACTATTAATGGATGCAATGGTTACTAATTTCAGTCAACATTTACAGGTACATTCAATGCCATCAGATAAGCAAGCAGATATAAGCAGTCACAGTTGAGATACAATCCACATCAACTCCAGGCATGGACACACTACAAAATAACTCCAATCAGGGACACAGTATACAGCATCTATAATCATGGACCCACTGCTTAGCATCCAGTCAGGGACACACACTACACAACATCCCAGTCAGGGAGACACTGCACAGGATTAACAGTTATTGGCACACTGCACACCAACTTTAGTCAGAAGCATAATGCAAGGCTTCACTTGAGACAGAATCCACAACATGCCCACTCAGGGACACACTACATAATATCTCCAGTCAGGGACATACTGCACAACAACTCCAGTCAGGGGCACAGTATGGGACACAATGCACAACAGCCTCTGGTCATAAACACATTGAAGAACATCTCCAGTCAGGAAATACTGCATAACAACTCTAGTCAGAGATACATTGCACAACATCACCAATCAGGGACATACTGTGCAACCACCCCTGTCAAGAGGACACTACTTAATAATTCCAGTTAGGGACCAACTTCACAGCATCTCCAGTGGCAAACTGCAGAACAGTTTTAGTCAGGGAGACAGTGTAAAACAATTTAAGTTAGGAATACATTGCACTACAATTCTAGTCAAGGACACAGAAAGAAACTGAACAAAAACACTCTCTGTCATGAACACCCTGCACAATATACTCAATCAGGGGCACACTGCTTAGCATTGCCAGTTAGGGATATGCTGCACACCAACTAGGAACACGATGCACAACATTTCCAGATACAGACATAATCCACATCATGTCCACTCGGATACACACTGTGCGTTATCCTTAGTTAGGGACATATTGCATAATAACAACTCCAGTCACTGGGTACACAGCATACCAGCTTCACTCAGAGACATATTGCACAACATCCCCAGCCGGGGGCACAACCCACATCATCTACAGACAGGGAGACACTGCAAAGGATCTCTAGTGAGGGGCAAACTGTAAACTTATGGGTACATTGGACAACATCACCTGTCAGGGACACAATCCTCATCATCTCATGACAGGGACACATTGCAAAGCAACTCAATTCAGGAACTCACTACACAACATCTCCAGCTATGAGCACATTGTCCAATATCTGCAGTCAGGGTCACACAGCATAGTATTCCCAGTCAGGGAGACACTACTCAGCAATTCAGGTCATGGACACAATGCACAACATCTTAAGTCAGGAAAACACTATACAGCTTCTCCCATCATATACATGTTGCACAACATCCCCTACCTTGAGCACTCTGCACAATATTCCAGGTCAGGTAGACTCTACATAGTAACTCCAGTCAGAGAGAGACAGAGAGATGGCACAGCATCCTCAGCCATGGACACTTTGTCCAGTATCTGCAGTCAGAGATATATGACATAACATCCCTGATCCACTCTCAGCAACTCCAGTCATGGACACAATGCATAACATCCTAAATCAGGGAGATACTATATGACTTCTGCAGTCATGTACACATTACACAACAGCCCCCTGCCATGAACACTTTTCACAACATCCCTGGTTAGGTAGACTTTGCATATCAACTCCAGTCAGAGACAGATGGCACAACATCCTCAATTAGGGACACACTGCACACCACCCCTTGTCATGGACACATTGCACAATATCTTCATTCAGGGGTACACTGCATGCCAATGCTAGTCACACTGATGCCAGTGAGTGATACACCATGAAATATCTCCTGTCACAGACATAGAACACACCATTGACAGTCAGGGACTCAGGGACACAATCCACATTGTCTCCATGCTGGGACACAGTGCACAATATCATGACTAAGTTAGGGGTACACTGCACAACAACTAATCAGTGACACAGTGAACAACATCCCCAGTCAGGGTTACACTGCACAACAGCTCCAGTCATGGGCACATTGCACGAAATCCCCAATGAGAGATGCAATCTATATAATCTCTTCCCAAGGACACACTACACAATATGCTCAGTCTAAGACACACTACAAGCCAACTTCAGTCAGGGGCAGACTACTCAGTGATTCCAGTCAGGGTCACACTGCAATAAAAACTCCAGTCAGGGACATATCATACAACATCTGTGGTCTTGGACGCATTACATAACCCCTGCCATGGACACACAACATGACACTCACACTGCCATGGACACACTACATAACAACCCCTGCTTTGGACACACTACCTTATACCCCCTGTCATGGGGATAGTGCAAAGCATGCCAATTCAGGGACACAAACCATATCATCTCTTTTCATGGACATACTACACAATATCCTCAGTGAGAGACAAGCTACACAATAGTTTCAGCCAAAGACATGCTGCATAACATTCCCAGTCAGGGACACAACACACAACATCCCCAGTTAGAGATACACTGCATATTAGCCACAGTCAATCATAAACTCAGTCCACATCATCTCCAGATAGTGGCATGCTATACAGTAGCCTCACTTAGGGAAACACTGCATAACATCCTCAGTTAGGGATACACTACACATTCTCAATTAGGGAGACTTTGCAGAACATCTTCCATCAGGGACAAACTGCAGAACATCGCCATTCAGGGAGACACTGCAGAATGTCTCCAGTCAAGAATACGGTACATAACTGCAGTCACGTGCACACAGCACAATAACTCCAGTTAGGGACAAACTTTACACCATCCTCAGTCAGGGGCATACTTTACAACACCCCAATCAGGGAAACATTATACAGCAACTCCAGTTCGTAACCCACTGAATATCATTGCTAGTTATGGGCACACTGCATATCACAATCATTAAGATACATGGTGCACTACATCAGCAGTCAGAGATACACTACACAACATCATCTTCAGTTAAGCACATACTATACAATTACAACTTCTACAGTCATGGGCACATGGCACAAAATCTCTAGTCAGGTATGTACTGCACAACATCCCCACTCTGTGGCATAGTGCACATCATATCCACTCACAGGCACACTGCTCAACCTCCCAGTCAGGGTCACAGTACAACAGCGCCAGTCAGGGATCCACTACATAGCACCCACTATCATGGACACCATGGTCAATACCCTGAATCAGGGACGCAATCCATATGATTTCCACTGAGGACACACTACACAGTAATCCCAGTTATAGACCTACTGCACAATAGGGACACATGGCATAGCATCTCCAGTTGGGCACAATGCACAGAGTCAATGCAAAGCATAATTCTTATCATCTCCAGTCAGCGGTACATTGTACAGTAGCCTCAGTCAGGGACATGCTGCATATCTTCAATTAGGTATACAATGCACAACTCCCCCAGTCAGGGACACACTACAAAAAGGTCCATTCAGTGACATCCTGCACATTATTTCCAATCAGGGACATACTACCTATCAACTCAAGTAACAAACAAACTGCTCAATAATTCCAGTTGTGGACACACTATAACAACTTCAATCAAGGGCACAGGGTGCCTCATTCCCAGTCATGGACATGCTCTGCATCAGCTCCATTGAGGATTGCACCACAAAGATCCCCAATTAAGGACACACTACTCAAGAATCTAGTCAGGGGTGCACTATCAATAACCTGCCACACAGGTGGTTGAGTCCACCTGTGTGATTCCTACATCCCGAACATCAGAAAATCTACATTACTGACTGATCAAACTTGCCCCCTTCTAGACCAATAGTAATACTTATTCCTGGGTCCAGAGAGGTGGGGAGTTTTGGGGAGCAGTATTTGTTTCGGGTATGCTGGTATTTGGTTTTCTGAATTTCAAGGAATGGTTTCTGGCATTCGACCACCTCTGTGGTAGGTTATTGACATGAAATGCACTGCACAATATTCCCAGTCAGAGATGCACTGAATAACATCTACAGTCATAAGTAGCACAGAGTTTAGCTATACCTGTTGGAAGTATGAGGGATATAGTATGCAGTGATGTAGAGATGAGAGAAGCTGGTGAGGTTTCCTTATACTTTCTTGAATCCTAATGCAGGAGGTCACAATTTTCTTAGTTAAATTAACCCATGCTGAACTCGATGATCTGCATTTTGCATATGAAATAACCGTTGTTGTTTCCACATGCGTGACTGCAGTGATTCATTTTTTACTTGGGATTTTCTACTCATGTTATGTTTGTACAAGTGTGAAGTTGGTATTTCTAAGTTTGGGTGACATATTTGGTTTATTTGAAGTTTTGCTGGCTTGTTGGATTTTGTCAGGTAGTTTAACCTGGTGAGTTGAATTTGTGTCAGATTGTGCTTTGGGGATATTTAGGGAACGCATCTGGTAATTTTTTATATACTGACCCCACATTTATGGCCCATATTACATCTTGTTAGGTAAAATCTAAGAATGACTCTAAGGTTAAACAAAGTACTACAGCTGCAAATCACAAAAGCTGATTTGATTGTCACTCTTGTGACAGAAACTAGCATGTCTTTCTGTGGAGTGAAAGTATGTATTCTTAATGTCAAGATACAATTATGATTATGCAGCCACATTGTGTATTTTTTGTTTTCTGACTGAAATTTTATCTTGATATTTTAACCACTTTCCCCACTGCACTACTTTAAACTGGTCTGTAGATTAACAGGTCACATAACTGTGCTGGGAAAGCAGGAAACATTGTTTCTATTAGTGAAAACCTGACGACATTTAAACTCAAAATACAAGTTACAATGAAACCATGGTTTAACTGGGTATGGGCATTGCCTTTGACTTCTCACCGTTACAGAGCTGGAAAAAGTGAGAGATGCAAAAGAGCACACTAACAATGAGGAAACACAAGTTAATTCTATCCCATATGACATTATATATAAAAATTATAGAAACAGATTTGAACAAGCCGTAGATGATGCTAACCAGCTGAAGTTGCATTATCTTCATTTTATTATAGCTGATTAATGGGCACATTTGAACTTGAATCTTTTATACTGAACAGTGTCAGTGGTTTAGCGAGCAGCATACTTGTCTTTGATTCTGGGGTAATTGAAGGTTGTGGGTTCTATCCTCTCACCTGGTACATTCATGTAATATAACTGAGGTACTGTACTGCTATCATGGTATAGATTTAATGAAAAATTTACCTGAAATCTCCTCTACCAAAGACAGTAGTGATTCAGATATATGTAATAGATCTCATGGTACCTAACAAATTAAATAGACAACAGGAACTTCCCTGGTGTTGTGAACAAAAGTATCTGTAGTCAGTACGAAGATATTGGTTGTACAGCACTCAGATGACTGTAAACTCCTCAGTTGATTGGCTGTACTGCACTCAAATGACTGTAAACTCCCCAGTTGATTGGTTGTACTGCACTCAGATGACTGTAAACTCCCCAGTTGATTGGTTGTACTGCACTCAGATGACTGTAAACTCCCCAGTTGTTGCTGTTCACTAAATATAACTGCCAGAAAGCTTTCGGCATGAGTGCCAGCAGTGACTAGATCTTGTGCACTTTTTCTTTTTAATCAGTAATGGTGCAGCTGACAGGTTAGCATGTGTAAGTAAGGAAGTGGTGGTACAGCTCCATGCATGGAGAAGGAGGGGTTTCCTTCCTGCTAAACAATTCTTTAGTCTGTCTAGTAGAATGTTTGTTTTTTCATCAGTGAATCTTAGTGGAAGCAAAGACCTCTTAGGATCTCATCCATAGCTATGTTTTCCTAGTTATCATAGTGGTGAGGATTCCCTGCTGTCACATGAGAGAACAGTGTTCCATTCTCTAGTGGGAAGTCTTTGCATTTTTACGTGTGGCTCCATGATACAGTGGTAGAGCACTGGACTCCAGAGAACAGGTATGTGAGTTAAGAGACTTGCAGGCCCAATTTATTTTTATTGGTGGGAAATTTGGCATAATGGTTAAGGTGTTTACCTCCCAAACAGAAAGTACAGGCCTTTTCCTCACCTTTGGAAATTGTCTAGGCTTAAAATAGCCCAAGAGGGCAGTTAACCAAGTACCTACCTATGAAGCTTGTGAATTATGTCATGCTTATTGTGACACACCTGGTTAATAAAAAGTACATAAATATGACTCCTTTTACAAAACCTCACTCGAAAAAACGAATCTGGTTCTTAATCATGTTTAATCTATTCACTGTTTATCAATATAATTTTACTATGGACATTGCACTGCATTAGAGAAAGAAACTAACTTTCAATGTTACTAGAAATTAAACTAATTAAAAACTAAACATTTTATTCTAGCTTTATACTACACATTTCCTAAATGAACTAATATAAGGCTATATCACCAAAACACAGTATAAAGCAACAGCTACCATGCAGAGTTCAGTCCAGGAAATGTTGCAAGATTACATAAAATCCAAGGAGTAACCAGTCCGTAGTAAAAATCAAAATTGTTGTTTATTAGTGCACTCAGTAGGTTAGCGCTTTCACAAGTTAGCTTCTTTAGACCATATAACTGAGTGAAGACCAAACATCCATTTTAAAAACATGTATCACCAATCAGATTCTTACACATCATGAATGGCTCATTAATTATTAAGTGCATTATAAAATCACATATAAATTCCATTATATCATTTAAACATCAAACTATTCCTAAAAATTGAATAAACAATCTAAAAATACATTTAAATGAACACTCAAAAAACAACCTTCAGAAGTCAGAAACATTATCCTAATTACGATTATTGACTTCATGTACCTAACATATAAAACTATTGAAAAATAAAATCACAAATAATAAAATTATATATATATAAAAATAGAAATGTATATATATGAAAAAAGATGTAACTAGTAACATCTATCTAACCTTCAACCTTTTGGTCCGAAGAAAGGGCTTCAAAGAAACCCTTTCATTCAGACCTTTACCCACATCAGCATGTAGTCTGATAATCCAGTTGGCCTCTCTTTCTTCTGTCAAAACACTAATAGTGCCACCCCTTATACCTAAATATACCACTTCAATGACCACAAACGCAAATATGTGTTCATGTCCCATGGACATGACATGTTTCGCTAATGCATTAGTCACTGTACCTGTTCTGATGTTGTATAAATGCTCTCTTATTCTGTGTCTGAATTGTCTGTCAGTCTTTCCTACATAGAAAGACTGACATGCTCCCCAGACAGCCAGATAGACCACATGTTCCGTTCCACAAGTGGCTACACAATTAAACCTAAATTCTCTCCCTGTATCAGGATGTATAAATGTGTTAATGCATCTAACATGTTGACAGAAGTTGCACTTACCACAAGGTGTGGTACCTACTATGACTCCTCTGGCTTCCCTAGCATTTTTATGACATAATATCCTCTTTATATTTCTCTTATTTTTAAACCTAAATTTTGGAGTGTCCCCTATATATTCTTTAATTTGTGGGTCAGTCATCAATACTCCCCAGTGTTTTTCAAAATTTTTTATAAGTGTTTATAAGTGTTTATGAGTGTTCATTTAAATGTATTTTTAGATTGTTTATTCATTTTTTAGGAATAGTTTGATGTTTAAATGATGTAATGGAATTTATATGTGATTTTATAATGCACTTAATAATTAATGAGCCATTCATGATGTGTAAGAATCTGATTGGTGATACATGTTTTTAAAATGGATGTTTGGTCTTCACTCAGTTATATGGTCTGAAGAAGCTAACTTGTGAAAGCGCTAACCTACTGAGTGTACTAATAAACAACAATTTTGATTTTTACTACGGACTGGTTACTCCTTGGATTTTATGTAATCTTGCAATATTTCCTGGACTGAACTCTGCATGGTAGCTCTTGCTTTATACTGTGTTTTGGTGATATTTCCTATTTTCTTAAGCACAGCTTCTACCTCCCGGATTTTAGCCTGCTTTTTTGTTGTATAATATAAGGCTATATATGCTAATTGTGAATTACAGGTTAGTAAGCACAATGGATATTATACTTCAATTCTACTCACAAAGTAAAATGTTAAATCCATTTCACTTCTTGTTTTGTAGGTTAATCATTTGAAATGTTGGGACCCACTACAGTGAGTTCCAAAACACAAAGACTGAATGGATGAAAAATGGAGTTACAGATATCAAGTCTAAGATTGGCATATCCCAGAATATTCCCTTTTCGCTGAGGTATTGTGCAATCTCAGATTTGGTGTACATAAATTCAACGGGTGTGGGGGCTTGCCCTGTGCAAAAAAAAAAAGAAGTGTAAAGGAGAAGGGTGGTGATCTTTGAGAGTCACTTTTCTCCTGGATTTTGGCTTGTCAGCACTTGGCATTTCGAATCCCATCATTTCAATAGGGAGCCATTCTGTAGTTAGAATAGTTCATCCCACTTTGATCAAACCTTGAATTAATTTGTTTATATGCATCTTTCCAGCAACTGTGAAAAGCAATGGACATGACATTACACTTCTTATGTAGGTCATTCTCCACATACAAGTTCCAGTACAATAACACCCTCACAGCCACTCACTTATTAAAACTCCCTTATGATAATAGATTGACCTGGGCAAAAGGTGCTCCTGCATCATTTGATGTGTTTGAATGATGGTGCCATTGCACTGGGCTATGTACTGTCTTAATGGTGCCATTCCTTTCTAGATAAGCAAGCCAGGCCCATGCAGCCTCCCTCCAGTTATACACACACACACACACACACACACACACACACACACACACACACACACACACACACACACACACACACTAAGGAAGCTACCAGCAACTCCTAGACACACACACACACACACACACACACACACACACACACACAGCTCTAGAAGCTTCAGTGGTGATTATACTAAGACAAACTGAGATCTGGCTAGTAAAAAGAAAAACTAAACAGGATGAACAGACTGAAGAAAAGATGGTGGGAACTACATACTCCCACAAATGTACATACATACAAAATAATGAGGTTCATCTCAGTAGGGGCCCATGCAGAGAAAAAGCAGAAAACATTGACTGTTTACAAAACAATTCAATAATCATGTTCTGAATAAACACACAATTCCAGCACAATTTTTTCTCAATTCATGGTTTCAGTAGTTTGCAGTCAGATAGATGCCATTTAAGGCTTACTTATATGTGGTCAGTGCAAAGTCTTTTGAGGAGCTTTAGTGCAAGAATTGAATGTCACGGTGAGTTTCGCCTCATGTACTGTATAGTGTTGTGGTGGAGCACTTGTTATGTTTTTTGCCCTTTTCTCCATTGTGATGCAACCATGGAGTTGGTATACATAATTTAGCTGGTCTGGGTTGCAGGGGGACTTGTCACCCCTGCAAAAATTTTTTTTTGTGCTTTTTATGTTTTTGATTCACTGTTTTCAATCTTCATCTTTTGAAAAATGGTGAGTCAAAATACAGTACTTTGAACACTTGTAGATAAATTATCATTAAATAATTTGCCCTACAAAAATGTTGCCTAAACCCACTGTAATCATATTAGATATTTTTAAAGTAAAGAAGAGATGTGTAAAAGCAGGTATAGGATCATAGGTTCATAGGTTGGTACTAGGCTATCAGCCCTAGGGCCTATACAGTGCTAGCCATAACAATTCCCTGGCTATTTCTTCCCACACTATTTACTTCCCTGGACCCCTGTCTAGCAGGGCGATTGACGTAATCCCTGTGGTGAATTTCCTTTCTCCCATCCAATCATCAAGGTTCCTTTTGAAGAGGGCCAAAGAGGCACTCTGCTTGACATGTATGGGCAATCTCTTCCAGAGTCTGGGGAGTCTCTGGGTCAGGAATCTATCCCTCCAGCATGTTATGTTTATTGTGATAACAAGGTTTAGATCCCTGGAGCGTGTGGCTCTGAGGGATTGGGATTTCTTTAAGTGTAGCATGTCCAACAGCTCTGGGTTTGACATGGCCTTGTATGTTAAGCAGAGATCGCCTCTGAGTAGACGATATGCAACAGAGTATAGCTGGAGTTTTTTAAGGCAGTCAGCGTAGGGCATCTGCTTTAGGCCTGTGATTCTTTTAGTGATGTATTTCTGTGGCCTTTCCAGTTGTTGCAGATGTCTTGAGAGGTACATACCAAATGGGGCATTGTATTCTATAATGGGTCTAATGAGGGATGAGTACAGTGGGACAATGACCTCCTTTTTTCTGGATGAAAAGCCCTTAGTGATGAGGTGTGCCACATAGAAGGATTTCCTGACTGTTGTGGCGATGTGGTTATCAAAGGTGAGACCACTGTCCACCTGTGTCCCTAAGTCTCTTATCACACTTTTGGTGTTTAGTGTACTGCCACCTATATGGTAATTCAAGGGTACATGTTTTTTCCCAAAGGGGATAACTATAAATTTCTTGGCATTGAGCTTGAGCCCATGGCTCTGGCACTAAGCATCTGTTTCTGTAAGGCCCTTTTATGGAGTATCCACATAATTTGGGGATTCAATAATGGCTCCCAGTTTGCAGTCATCTGCGAACTTTGTTAGCCAGAGTCCCTTAGTGTTGACCTGTACTTCAGTGAAGTAGATGCCAAACAAGATGGGTTCCAGGACTGAACCCTGAGGTACTCCACCTGTCACTTGTCTGAAGCTGGATTTGGAGTCGGCTACTTTTACAGTGTGGGTTCTATCAGTAAGCCAATTAGCAACCCATTGGGTGACTTAGGGATTAATGCCCAGCTTAGTAAGTTTATCTATGATTCCAGAGTGGAGGATGGTGTCAAAGGCCTTGACAAGGTCTAGATAGACTGTGTGGACCACCTTACCCTTGTCCATGGCTCTGGAGAATGATTCGAAGAAGTCAATCAGGTTCAGGAGACAAGATCGGCCCTTCACGAACCCAAACTGGGTGGGGTCCATTGTTTGAAGGCTGCTTGCCAATGTCTTTGTTTATAAGTTCCATGATAATATGCTCCATGGCCTTGTAGATAAGGCTTGTCAGACTGATGGGACGGTAGTTTCTGGGATCCAAGGTGGAGCCCTCCTTGTGGAGTTGGATAACTGTAGCTCTGCGCCACTCAGTGGGCACGACACCGGAGGTGAGGCTATGATTAAACATGACACTTAGGTGAGGTGCCAGTTCATATTGTAGTTTATGTAGTACACAGCCTGGGATGTCATCTGGTCCCATGGATGCTGTATTCCTAGCTTTGGAGAGTGCATTTCTTACCTGTGTGGCCGTTATTACCGGAATTTGGCAATCTTCCGGTATTGAGATGGGCCATTTAGGGGGTGAGAGGGGGGTGAAGTTGGCACTGAATCGATCTGCCAGGATATTGGCAATATCCTTGGGATCAGTATATTTAATGCCATTCTGTTTTAGCTCAGAGCAGATCTGAGCATTGCCATTTAGATTCTTGACATAGTTATAGAATGCTTTGTGGTTGTCATTGGAATCTTTGGCAATTTTATTTTCATAACTAGCTTTGGAGGATTTTATGAGGGATCTCAGTTTCTTACTGAGCCTGGTAAGAGAGTTTTTTGCATCCTGGGATTTTCCTCTTTTCTGCAACAGTTTCTTCCTTTTGTTGTAAAGTTTATTTATGGCAGGGGACCACCAGATTGGCTTCCTTTTTTTGGTTGAGAGCATCTTGGTTCTATTTGGGATGGCACGATTCATGCATGAGTGGATGTGCTCATACAGTGCCTTAGTGTAGGATTCAGCAGTTGAACTTTCAGTTCCCTTCCGCATGGGTGTCATGAAGTTTGTCACCTCTGACTTGAGTAGCATGAAGTTGGCTTTGGAGAAGTTGTTTTATGGAGGTTTCCTTGCTGGGGGGTGGAGGTGGGATGTGGATGTTAAGGGTGATTAGCTTATGGTCAGACCTGACTAACGAGGGGGTGACCATAGGTGTGGAGCATCGATTTCCCATGTTGGTAATGACCAGGTCTAGGATATTGGAGCCCCTGGTGGGACTATGGATTAGTTCATCCAGGGCATTGGAATTTATGAATTCCAAGAACTGTTGGGCAAAGGTGTTGGTACATGAGTAGTTTTCCCAGTTAATGGCAGGGTAGTTAAAATCACCCAGTATTAGGGTGTTTGGTTCTATCTTAATATTTTCCAGTATGTTTAGAAAGGTGTAATGAGAATCTTGGGGTATGGTGGGGGATCTGTAGCAAGCTACAGTTTGGATTGTAGTCATACCTAGTGTTAGTTTCACCTGGAGAATTTCAGACGCATTGTGTTGGGCAGCTAGCCTGGTGGTGTGAATATCCCTTGGTGAATATGACACTACTCCACCTTTAGTGTTTCGGTCCTGGTTTGGTGGCCGAAAAAAGTGTGGTAAGAGTTGTAGCCTGGCATTGCAGCGGTGCTCTCTGGAGCCTTGAACCAGGTCTCAGTTACTGCACAGATATCGATGTTCTCCATTTTTAGGAGTGCCTCGAGAGAGTGCATTTTGAGGTTTAGACTTCTAGCATTGAGTAGCATTACCTTCAGATTTTGCATGCTTGTACCTCTTACGGTGGTGGTTTTGTCCTTTCAACTCTGCCTAAAAAAGGCACTATAGGGGTGGCAAGAGCCTTAGCCAGTAACCTGAATCCCAGGGGCGACAAGTGCAGACCATCTCTGGCAAAGCATCGTGGTCTGTCAATCATGTCATCCCAGGCAGAGAGATACTGGATCCTCTTTGAATGACACCAGAAGCTTAGCCAATTGTTGAAGTCAATCATTTTGTCCTTATATTGTGGTATCATTCTGGGCGAAGGCAGGATGCTACTCAGGGCTAGGGTCTATATGATTTAAACATTTAAGTATCTCACAGGAATACAGAAACTACAAGGAAATAATATATGCCATGAAAAGTGATGAGTAATAAAAAGGGAGAAAAACAGGCACAAGATGCAAGATGGAAGCTTAGAGGATATAATGCATTTTAAGAGAGTGATGAATGAATGGAATAATTTCAGTGATGATATAAATGGATCAAAACGTGACAAAATTCAAAACTGCACTGAGCAGAAATAAGGGGATTCTTATGAAGAGCCAAAATGAAAGGTAGGGAGTGGGCAGGTGTGGTGAGTCAAGCCCTTTGAATTTGCTGTCAGAATCTAAATCCCTGCATTTCAGTTTTTTAAAGCATATGAATGCCTGGATGAAAATGGTGTGTACTCATATGCTCATTATATCAATGTATGTAAAATAGACAGTGATAAAAAAGAGATAACAGCTGGAATACGCAACCACCATATTAAAAGAGAGGAAAATAATTTATTGAATAGACATTTGAAATCTATTTGTGTTTGTTCCATCTAAATTCAGCAAACATATGAAATTCATGAAGTGAAGCCAGTTTGTTTTTGGAGAAAAAAAAAAAAAATGGAAGTCACTTTCCTAGTAGTATTCTTTGCTCAGTATATATAGGAATAACTAATGAGTTTTCTGAGATGGCTCATGTATGGGCGTTATAGCCCATTCATGTGCAATATTTTTAGTATGTGTGCCTCTACTTGCATTATGGCAGAATTGCAGCATAGAATTATATATACCAGAGTTCATTCTTAAAGTAGAATACATTTAGGCTTACCAGAGTACATTCTTAAAGTGGAAAGTTGTACTTTAATAACTTTAATTAACCTGACTAGAACAAGTGTCCCGTGTTCCACTGTTAATCAGGGTTTCTTGTATACAGATGCCACTTATCATCTTTTAAATACATAGACAATCAAAGAATGGGTGATAAGTTTAAATGTCTTGGACTTGAATAAGAAATGGTTTGCTTGCATCCAGGGATATAATGGCATGGCTTACTCTCATGGGACTGAGCTGTCCTCATTTGGACTCGTTTTAGAAATTATGTTTTGAGCTATCTTTGGAAAAGAATTTGAGATTGTTTGGATGTTACATGAAATTTTCATTTAAAATTCCTTTTCATTGGGTAGCCGTATCTTTAAACTGTGAATGTGTAGTTACATGAAACAAGTTTAGTTTTATACACACAGTAAATAACATAAATGTGTAGGGGCTGTTTTACAACAAAAACAGTGAGATACTGTTTTAGGCTGTAACCCACAAACAAGACAGAGTAGGGTATAATTAAAGTATGTAAATACTAAATAAATGTTTGAATTGACATTTTGACATGTTGTCTTCTCCAAACAATAAAGTAATATGAAATGTAAAAATAAACAGGGTGACTGGTCAGCATATTAGGAGATGTTAAATCCTGTTGGATTCTATCTGTGGTCAGTAATTATGGCTTCTGTTATTTGTTAGTCTAGCTGTGTGCTGTGATCAAAAGTTGAACTGTGGTCAGAAGAAGAGTCATGTTTTATTTAAGTCAGAGGATGTGGGTTGTGTATTATTTATTTACCCAAGAATCTTCAAGCTAGATCAAAGGAACTAAGACAGTGGTATGTGAAACCCTTAACATTGATTATTACCAATCTTCTTTCTCTCAAATGTCTTTATCGTGTTTTATTGATGAGCATTTTTTGATACATTTGATGAAGCTGGAATACATTTTGCATTGTACTTTGGTTCCTAGACACATCAAGCAATGCCTATGTCTTGTCTGCACCATTGGAAAGTAGCACACCTATATCAGAAAAGTACACCCAGTGCTATATCAGCAACTGATCTGCTATGCAATCGAATGTGCTAGATGACTGCAGTCATACAGACATTAAATCAGCATAGGTAAAATAGTGACAAATAAGGAGGTGACAGCTGGCATGTGCAACCGCCATTCTGCCATTATTTACAAAGAAAATATGTATTTTATTGATGTACTGTGGAATCTTTTATTGCAGAAAATTTTCAAAGCTTTTTGTGTTTCTTCCAACTATATTCAGCATACATCAGATGCAAGATGTGAAACCAGTTTATTTTAATGTGTTTTATATATTTTCACCAGTTAAACTTTAGCTTTCATGTGAAGACTCTACTTAAAGGCTATGTAGTCCCATCCTTAGAAAGATGTCGCCTAGATTAGGCATGCACAATATCTAAAACAGTACTCTTGAATTTTTCAGAGTATACTATTTATACTATGATGACATATAGTAATAAATGTCAGATGCTAGAGTCATAAGGCACAAACACACGGACTACTTTGCTTTGTCTTTGGAAATGTGCCTGAATAATTGGTGTACAATATATGTCTCCTTCTCAGCAGTCATTTACTTCCTTCTCTTCAGCTTAATGCTTACTACATTCCTTTTCTAAGCCTGATCATTTTCCCCATATAATAGTTATTGTACCCCTTCTCCTCATTGAAGTACATTTCTACTCAGTACTTTTCCCTTTCGCCTACTTGCTCTGCATTCTTAATTAACACTAGACTCTTTGCCCACAAAGATGCACTTTTTGTTGAGTATATGCTTGAAAAACATGTTATCTAAAATGTAAACACTCTATTTTAAGCTGATATTATGTTTTCTATACACAAACCAATGTCGTTGATCGAGATCTTTATTTGTTTATGTTCAAGCATGCATAATGTGTGTGTGTGTGTGTGTGTGTGTGTGTGTGTGTGTGTGTGTGTGTATTTATATATATATATATATATATATATATATATATTTATATATGCATATATATATATATATATATATATATATATATATATATATATTTATATATATATATATATATATATATATATATATATATATATATATATATATATATATATATATATATATATATATATATATATATATATATATATATATATATATATATATATATATATATATATATATATATATATATATATATATATATATATATATATATATATATATATATATATATATATATATATATATATATATATATATATATATATATATATGCATATATATATATATATATATATATATATATATATATATATATATATATGCATATATATATATATATATGGGTTTACCTGAATTAACCGAAACTGCAAATGACCGACAGCGAGATAACCGACACTGGAAGATTGACAACAGAGAAGACCGACAGTTGAGAATCCTGACGCTGAGAACACCAACATGTTAAGGTAAGTGTGCAATAGGGACGGACGTTAGGGTCAGGATGTGGGTAAGGTAAGTGTGTGATAGTGACGGACGTTAGGGTAGGCTGCGGGTGAGGTAAGTGTGCGATAGTGACAGACTTTCGGTTTAGGGGCAGGTTAAGTGAGTTAGGGTTAGGGTGCGGGTAAGGTAATTGTGCGATAGTGACGGACTTAAGGGTTAGGGGCGGATTAAGTGAGTTAGGGTTAGGGTGCGGGTAAGGTAAGTGTGTGATAGTGACAGAGAAGGGTTAGGGACGGATTAAGTGAGTTAGGGTTAGGGTGCGGGTAAGGTAAGTGTGCGATAGTGACGGACCTTAGGGTTAGGGTTTGGGTTAAGGTTAGTGCATATATAGTTGTGTATGTAAGGTTTAGTGTAGGTTTGTAAGGTTTTTGGTGTGCTTGTGTTGTGTGTGTGTTTTTCGGGAAAGTTATTTGTTTTGTTGATTGTCAGGATTATGGTTTGTCGGGAATGTGAAGTTTCGTGTTTTTCAACTTTCGGTTTTGTCATGTCGGTTATTTCGTTGTCGGTGTTTTGGTTTGTCGGTGTTATCAGGTAGACCCATATATATATATATATATATATATATATATATATATATATATATATATATATATATATATTTATATATTTTATATAGATATACATACATATATACTGTATATTTTTTATTTATTTTATTATTTATTTATCATTTGTTGACCGGGAAAGTCCGACTAGGTTCCACAGAGCCTGTTTTCAGCGGAGGCCCGGGGAGAAATGCTCCAGATGCATGTCTTTGGAATGTGGGAGGAAACCGGAGTACCCGGAGGAAACCCACGCGAACACAGGGAGAACATGCAAACTCCACACAGAAGGCACCCCAGCCGAGAATCGAACCGGTGAACCTCTTGCTGTGAGGTGACAATGTTAACCGCTGCACCACTGCGCCACCCGTATATATATATATATATATATATATATATATATTTATATGTATATATATATGTGTGTATACACATACAGACATCCCACACACATACCCAAACACACTTACACAGACACACACACACAAATATGCATGTTGTATAATGGCTTTTAATGTAATTTGCTGTTAAATGTAAGTGTGCATGTAATTTGCACTAGAGCAACTTTTCTCCCCAGGTTCCAGCTGATAAAGGGCTCTGGCCAGTGGCCAGTTGGACTACTCTGCTGCCAAAGTAATTAAACAACTATAAAGACAAATAAACAGTTATATATCTTCTGTTAACACACACACACACACACACACACACACACACACACACACACACACACACACACACACACATGCATTTTGTTAGTAAAAAGAAAAAAAAAACAGAAGTCAAAACTCACTTCTTATCAAACTTTGTACTACAAATTGATACTTTTCCCTAATAAGTATTCTTGGTTTGTACACTGATTACTTATCCAGCACTGCCAGTACATGCTACTTTGAGGTACAGTGAACGTGGCTTTCAGCAATTTAATTTTGTGGTATTGCCACTTTCTGAAAATGCCTTTGTTGGGTTGACATGTATCCCATTGTTATTAGGAGACATATCTATGCTCCATTTTAAATAATAGCTTGTTGTGGGGTTGCATTCCTGCTTGCTTCAGCTCTTAGATCTTTATTTTAAAGACTGTAAAAACATTTGTCACAATCAGATTTGGTTGCTGATTGACTCAGCCCATGCACTAATTTTTTTTCAGTCCTGACACATTATTCTTTGTTCAGAACTCCTGCATGGATTACTGAAATCAACACTTTGCATTCTTTCACTGTTTCACATTTGCCATTCCTCCCTTCTATTTCACTTTACACACTAATGCAATTTTTGACATCTTTTTTTCCGTTTCACACTTGTTATGCATTCCACACTGTATCTCAACTCAACTCCTTCCTTACTTTTCATTCCCAGATCTCTCCGCTTTTGATTTCTTTAATCCACTTAAAATACAAATATCCATATCCCAAAAACCTACAGTACCACTGAAAAGATTTGCTCAGACTTGTCCTATAGTTCAGAGCATTAATATAGACAGTATCTACCTAATGGAATGGGCATTTAGTGAAATGTTTTAGTTGCATGTATAAAACTCAAAGTTTACTGTTCAGAATTCAGTAGATCATTCATTTATCACACGCAAATACATACAGACACACATATCTCGGCGGGAGAGCCTTCTGTGTGGAGTCTGCATGTCCTCCCCATGGTCGAGTGGCATTTGAAAGACATGCATAGAATGGGTGTGCCTACACTGAAGGTTGGGTGTCGAGCTGGCACCTTAGCAACCGTAAAAAAATCTACTGCCAATCATTTGTGGACCGGAGTTCCACTGTGGCGACCCCTAACCGGGAAAAGCCGAAAGAAGATATATATATATATATATATATATATATATATATATATATATATATATATATATATATGTATATATATATATATATATATATATGTATATATCAGAAAATATCACTGAAGTCCTTCAGAAAAACTCCATACAAAGTCTTCAATAGTGTATTTATGGGTGTAGACGGTAATGGAACATGTTTATGCCTATCAAAGGGATATTTATGTATGCACACATAAAGGAGTATTTAGAAAAAAATATTCCATATGTTTCCAAAAGGCATGCAGACATCACTGAAGTGATGGAAACATTTATGTTGGTAGTCATTAGTGAAACAGCAAGACAAACGTCCCATGTGCCTCAGAAATTTGTAAAAATATCACTGAGGCACTTGTAAAAATATTTGAAATAGTTGTAACACTTACACAGATGTCTTGAATGTTAGGACCATTCACAAGCACACACAAAATACTATGTGCAACTGTTTAATTTTCACTTTGGCTGTACATAGATAAAAAAATGTTTCAAATTCTCTGAACATTTGCACAGATGTCTCAGATGCCTAAAGCATTTGCACAAATACTTAAAGCATTCTTTACACTTAATCACATATACAGAACTCTGAAAGAGTGATTTAAATTCTCAAAATTTACCCAAGTGCTGCTCATATTTGTAAAAATTCAACAATGCCATCAGCCATTTTAACCAATCGGTTCATTTTGTCACATTATTTACGCCATTGTTCTAAATTCTTAAATTTTAAGTTAATCCAAATAATGTCTTCATATAAGTTTCGTTCTTTAATTTCTTATTCGCTGTATAACTGTTATGTTGTTTTATTCTTTTATCAAGGGTTCAGTGCTTTAAAGTTAATGCAACTTAATTGATATACACTGCCCTTGGGCTTCAGAAACATTTTCCACATCATAGTAAGCAATTATTTGTTCCAGATGTGGATGACTCAGAGATGCACTGAGTGTGAGCAGGGAAGCCAAGAAATCCCACTGGCCACATAGCATGGTGGTAATGGTAGTATAATGACATGGCAGTGAGTAAAGTTATGAAAATGAAGGACTCTCTATATGCAAATGAGGTTAAACAATATGGTAGACAATTCACAGACTTGTATATACCATGAATAGAGGACTAGATCCAGAGTTATTGACTGCAATAAAATCCTGGAATTACAGAAGGTGAATCACAGAATGATTTATGTGGAAGCCACAGCAATAAGAAGCCTGTATATATACAACAGGTTGTACCTACCACTAGTAGTTATGGTCGTATAGAATCTGAGTCATCTCTGACATTATCCATTTTGGACAAGACTGATAAAATGTCATCTGTGAAGATACCAAAGGGAAATACCCACCATAAATGAGCCTCATTACTAATACCTTAATCCACTTTAATGAATGTGAAATATAGTGGTAGCACATAATAACAGTGACATTACTTTGTACTGGTGCTCTTGTAGTCTGAAGCCATGACGTATCTATGTAAATGATTGACAGAACATTATCTGCAGTACAGAACACATTTACCCACTTTGTGGTTACCTAATACCTAACAGACATACATACCTGGGGCATTTCAAATAAAGATTCTCCAAGCCTGCTGTAGTTGTGCTCAAATATTCAGGACTCTATTGTGTCCTATTTAGGACTCAGCCCCACCCCATCCAGAATGGGAAGGAACTCTTCTATCTTTGTTAATGGTAGTTCAGTCAATGGGCTTCTTCCTGTCACCCTGTGCTTGTGTGCCATGTGAGGAGCATACCCTTGGTTCACTTATCATGAATGTGGCCCAATGTCTGACCAGTTCATAGTTTCTTCCCTGGCCCCTAATAGAATTTATGACATTCATCACAGGCCACCAGGTAGGGTTGTGTGAAGGTTGGTCAGATTTAACATGGGTGATCATCTGCTGATGATGAAGGGACAGCAGCAGGAACTCATTCTCTGTGTAGCTGTACCAGTAACTGCATCCTGATAGATTGTCATAAAGTAATCTTCCCTAGCAGAATGAAACTCATGGTGGCTGGCAGGGAGCACTACCTGATGAGTATTCCTGGATAGCTGGCTGCTTGTAGTGGACCTGTGATCTAGATCATGCTTTAGGGCTTTGTTGTGCACTTGCATGAGCACCTTTAAAGCACACTGAGCGTGCATGGCCAGGTCAGTGACCCTGACAAGGATATCTGGAAACATATCTTACTTTTTTAACTGATGGAGGCACTAATGCTCATATGTGCTGCTGGGCAAGACACACCTAGTATACACATGTCATTTTATTTTTACACCTAAACATCCCCTTCCTACGCAAACATTTTTGCACTGCGTTATGGACACATTACGACAGGTTGTGATACTGAGATGCCCTATGTTGTGCGATTGTACCAAAAAAGACAATGGGCATGACAATGAGAGGTTTGCTATAGTTCACTGGAATGATACATGGTAAATGGCTAAGTGGCGTGGATTCCAAGGGCAGTGAGTGGGCAGGGTGTCCTTGTGGTTCAGCAAGGAAAGCAAAAGCTGCACTTATCATGCTGTGTAGGATCCATCTGAGTGGAACTCATATGAGGGTTCCCAGTATAAAATGGATGCCTAACACAGTCTTGCCAGTGTAGTCTCTAATGCAACTGATTGCTATGTCCCATTCTGGTGATGCCCATGTTAATAGCTGCATAAAGGCAGCTGTACCCACCAGGGAGAAGTGCAGAACTAACTCAAAAATCAAGCCACCCTGGTAGAATCACAACATCAATAGGCTGTATAACAGAATGAAGAAAATCATGGCAAAAATTAGGAAGTGCAGCACCCAGCAGGATAAAAACACTCTCATAAAACTAAACGAATATCTCACTGGACAAATAAAGTCTACCAAAGCCAAAATTTAGTTAAATTTGGCCTCCCAGGCCAGGGACAACAACAAGGCATTCTTTAGTTATGTCTGGAACCTCAAAGTCATTACACAGATGTGTGCAGAGCTGTGTTAATGGAGCCACCTGTACTGAGTCAGAAGATACACCAAACCTACAGGCAGACAAATTTAGCTCTAACTTTTCCTAACTCTACCTCAACCTCCCCTCACAAAATGCCATCAAATATAACTCTCCCCACTATCACTAGAAAACAGGTCATCAATGCTCTCTGTAAGGGCAAGAACACCGCATAGATGAGCCCAGACTGTATCAAAGGATGTCTTCTAAATAGCAAGAAACATGACCTATCAGGGCCTCTGGATTTGCTTTTTAACTGTAGCCTCCAAACTGGCTTCATGCCTCACAAATGGAGAACAGCAACAGTCATCCAACTGCACAAAGGTGGGCCATCTAAAGACCCTCATGCTCTGTTTTTTCACAATGTAGGACATCCTAAAGCCACAGATTGATCTCTGAAAGAGAAACTACAGTAAAATGGAAACAAATATAAATAGTTATTCAGCTGAAATAAGAGCTAGTTGTTTGAATCCTTTGAACCAGATTCATGTATTTATGTTGCCATAAAAGCCTGTGCATGTGTGTGTGTGTGTGTGTGTGTGTGTGTGTGTGTGTGTGCGTGGGTGTGCGTGTGTGTGCGTGTGTGTGTGTGTGTGTGTGTGTGTGTGTGTGTGTGTGTGTGTGTGTGTGTGTGTGTGTGTGTACGCATTTGGGATTAATTGCCATTTTTTCTGCATCATCTAGCACTTATGTACACTTTACCCTCTTAGGTATAAAAGTTATAGTGTAATGTACACACTACTCATGTCATCATTTCAGAAAACTGCACCCCACTAATTCTAGGGAAAAATGAAGCTAGACACACAAATACCTACATACACGTATTCTGGACAGCAAATCTGGTCATTTAAACCAAACACCAATAACTAAATAAATAAATGAACTAGTTAAAATGAAAAATGTAGCCAAAAACCAACAAAAATAAATCCATTTGAAAAGTAAAAAAAAAAATAAAAAAATAAAATAAATGATGGACCACAACTAGACAGTCAAATGCTATTACCTGCAAAATGGAATAATTTCTAAATACTTACACTAACTAAATTATTACTAAGCCAATAGAAGTAGACATTTCTTTTGCTAGTTTATGAAAACAAGGATGATAAATATAACTACAAAATAAAATGCTTTTGGGATTAATTTAGAATGTGTTGTTGAAGATGTTGAGATACGGGTTGAGAACTTCCCTCTTTGATTCATCTCCAGAAAGTAGCAGAGTCTGCTAGCCTTGGTTGAGGAGGTCTACAAGAATGCTTACACCAGGGTTCTGATTCAAGGCAAAGAAATCATGCATATGTTTGATATCTGGTGGGCATTTGAATCGTAATTGTGAGGCCATTGCCTTGGTAAATAAGGTCTAGTACCAGCACCTATCCTGGTATAGGCCCATCTAGTCCATATAATACTATTGGCAGACATTGTTCCAAGCACTATATCCCTATTGACTGACATCTGGCATATACATTATAGCATTTTTGCCTTGCATGAAGACATGAACTTGTTTACTTCTGATGTAAGTAGGGATTGATGACATCCTCCAAATCAGACAACTTTCAGAAGCACAAGGACTCAAATAGTATTGTCTCGGAGATGAACAGGGACAGTTATACTTCCTCATCCTTTGCCTCCCCTCTTGATGACCTTTCCTTGAGGTGTACCTCAAGGGTTATTTAGTTCTTCCTGGACTGGCAGCTGATCTCCATTCCTTCTGCCATTAATACATAAATGAGTTTCTGGGGAAAAAGTTGGAGGAGCCTTATGTTCTGCTCCGACGGAAAATTGTCAATAAAAATATCATTATTACTGCCTGTAAAAAATAAGATTCTTTTCTTACAGTCCATGTAAACCTGATACCCTATAAAAGTATCTGGATGAATGGAATGCGCCCATCACCAGGTATCTTCAAGCTGCTTCCTTTGTGATCTGTCCATTAAATGCAGGTCCTAAAGACCACATCATTTGAAACAATGTCACCGAACAACAAGTAGAAAACCCTCAAAGGTGTGACAAGAGAGAGTGTGCACCTCTACTACATGGTAGCTAACAGCCATTGAATATTCATCACACCTGTCCAAATTCCACTTTTTCTGGATCTGACCCTGGGGAAGCTTGCCAACCTCTCACCTTTTGGGCTGAAGGAGGAAGACGTCTAGACTCTAGTATGGGTTGTAGTGTGGGCTATCAGGTTGCACAATATAAGAATGATTGTGCTGACCTGTCTAGAACTGTATTTTCAGAGATATTCGTATGTAGAATTGCATCATCCTCTTTTAAAGAGGGGGGAGCTCAGGAACAATAACCTGGGCACCCAGTTTAAAGGGGCTGTTCTCGTTGGGTAGGTCTGTCAAGATTTGGTGTATGATGTCTTGGCCTTCACCAGTTTGGAAGTCCTTTATGATCCTGCATAGTGTTGTCTTCCTATTCTTAGTCTATTTGATGACTTTGAAAGGTACTTAGGTGTCAGGTAGTCTGTTCCATCTACTTCTGATCAAGGTACCCAAGACCGTGACTCCACTGGCCCAGCTTCACCTGTCCTATCTTTAATATAAGGCTGTTATGGGGGTTGTCATTCTATGACTTTGCCCTGGCTTGGAAAGTCATCTCCAAGGACCATGATGTTTTTGATAAAGATACAGATGTCCATGTCTTAGAGCTCCTATATTGTCTTCAGGAAATAGATCCTGTCAGAGACCAAACTGATTTAGCAGACATCTTGGGACAGGTGCACACTCTGCTACTGGATGGGGCCATAATGATCATCTCTTATTTGACAAAAGGTTACATTTTGTGGGCTATTATTCCTTCCCTGCAAATTAACTATCAACTGTTTCCAGTGCCTGTCTTCAATCTCCAGGTCTACCAAATGCAACATTCATCCCCCATCCATCCTCTGACAATGTTCAGGGTTGGGGAGGTGATAGAAGCATCCTGAAGCAGTATGACACTGTTAATGCAGACAGAGTGTTTTTCTAATTCTCCCATCTTTGCATATGCCTAGTAACACCCTGAGCTGAACCATGTCTCACTTCTGCAAGGCGTCTCACCCACCATCAAGCAGCACCACTTGGTTGTTTCCCTGGTCTTCACACCAGGGAAATCATAGCAAATGAGTGTGCTCCACATATGTGCACCCCCCATGGGCTGCAACATCAAGCATCCAAGGCACAATTTGAACAAGATCTCCTGAGGCCTAGTCAGGGCTTTATTCCTGTATATCACCGACACCCAAGAAGGTCAAACATTTTGCATCTGTTTTTATCTAGTTCGGAAAAGAATAGGCAGTTTCTACCACATCCTGACTCTCATTGACATCACTCATAACATCTGCTATATACTCTTTTGCAGGATGTGCTGCAAAAGGTCATGCCCGTATTGTCTTAGGTAATTGCATGATTTCACAGGACATGATGGACACCAGAGGCATACTAATGTGAGAGCAGGGGGTGCAGTCCTCACCAGGTGCAAAGAATACCAGAGTACAGCCTTACTTTTAATTAAAATAAGACCAAAGCCGGATTCTTTAAAAGTGTTGGAACACCCTCTTCTGTGTGTATGTGTATAACGATGCATGCATTCTGCACAGAATTTAAATACAAGATGTGTGCGTGTGTGTGAGTGTGTGTGTGTGTGTGTGTGTGTGTGTGTGTGTGTGTGTGTGCGCGCGCGTGTCTGTGCGCGTGTGTGTGTTCATATTCATTGTTCATTCCATGCAGAATTTAGATACATTTGTGTGTGTGTGTGGTTGGGAGGGTTAGCATAACTCTCAAATCTGGACAAAGCCTAAAATAATATAGGGACAGAAGGCCAAAAATAGGGACAGATTTAGACAGTTGCCAGGATATCAGGTTTTGAATTAGCTGGTATCAAGAAAAATAATCCTCACCTTCCCAGATTTCTGTACAGCTCAGTGGCACTTTGGCTAGGACACAAACAATCATAGCACCCCAAAAGGATGGGTTCTAGAGTTTGAAGCTCTCAGTATCTAATAACTGTGCTGTTGATGTGCATGGTATATACATTGTGCAGCTCATTCTAATGTTTTTTTACAAACTTTTATTAAACTATAGAAAGACCAACAGCAAGAACATATAACAACACGTGTCACATGCACATCAAATGAATAACATGCTGCATTCCTTACTCCCTACCATTGCAGGCATGATACAAGCATGCACATGCGATTAGTTTTAAAATACTTGCAAGCTTAATATGAAAAGCTATAAAATCATAATGAGTTATATACTAAGCTCTCAAACTTTATATGCACTTCTGCTAAGCTTAAAAAGTATTGAAACAAAGGCCACATCGATTTCAGCTCATTCTAGTGTTCTAAGAAAATTTCAGATGTCCATTATTGGCCTGTAAAAGTTTTGTTACTATAGTATTTTTGTATTACTTCTCATACAATTTGCCAGTCACTAACTGCTAAAGCAGTTATCAAACTATTATGTAAAGCTATTAGAAGTTGAGATGTGAATGAGAAAAATCATTAAGATAAAAAACTTAGTTTGTTAATGAAATTATCCAGCCTTTCAGTAATATGTTTACATAATCACTGACTCACTTACTAGCTCACCCAGAGCCCGTGTACCATACCAGCCTGAAGCTTAGTGGATAAAAAAGGGTGACTCAAACTCTCAAAAAAGTCAGTTTGAAAATTTATAATAGAAAGATGAAAGGAAAGATGATCATACCTCTTCATATTCTTACATGAATTAGGAAAAAGGCATGCAATGTTATTTCATGCATATAAAATGATGACCAGATCAGAAATGTAGACACATTTTTAAACTCACATAAAACACCATAGGCATGAACTAGTCGGTAACATTAGTACAGTTTCACACATATGGCAAGGAAAATCAATCCATATTTAGAACTTATACGAGATAAAGTCACAATTACTAATTTGGGAAACTTGATCAATGGCCTACATCATGTCTGGGACTGTATATGGTTTCCACCTTTTGTTGTGGTTAAAACCAGACTTAGGCTACACCTGTCTCACCTCCTGGGACCCTGCCCATGTCCCGCCCACTTTCCACCCATTCCGTGACGTTGTTGCGTTACATGAGGGAATGCCCTCTTTTTCTGATTGTGATGCCTTTTTTTCTGCAGACTTTTTGAGTCAGGGATCTGGAAACCACTTTGTCTGTGTGTTGGTTGAAAGATAGGGTATAAAGTGATGCCCAGAAATCTTCACTTTTTTAAGAAATGGGATTACATTTTCATTATAGTCTTTTATTAATAGAGGAAAACTTCTTAATAAGGAGCTTATTGTATAGTGTCCATGTGCATGGCTTGGAGAATAAAATTTCAGTTTTGCCTGGAACCTGTTAGATGTGGCCGTAGAGTCAAGGACAAACAGTTCATCAGTATACATAATGACCTTAAGGTCAGGCAGATCATCTGTCAAGTCATTAATAAAAGGTAAAATTAGTAGGGAGGCAAGAAATGGTCCCTGTGGGATGCTAGTATTAAGGGCTATGGTGTCTGAAATTAGATTATAGGCTAGTATGTAGAATGTTATATTTTTACAATAATGTTTAATCACAGAATAGTGTTACTACCAAAACTGAGTTTAATAAGAAGGGTGTGGTCCACAGTTTCTAATGCTCCTGTAATGCTGCTAAATAAATTGCTCATTAAATGGCTGTTATTCATGTTATTAAATATGGGGTTTACGGATGAAGAAAGAACAGTAATCGTGCTGAAACCATTGTGGAAGTCATGCTGCTCATCACAGAGCAGAACCTACTTGTTTATGTGCTCAAATAGTGGTGTGTAAGCTATTTTTTAATATTTTTGATCTGATGTTGTCAATTTTCATTCATTCCTTAACTGCTATGTTTAGATTTGACCCTTGGATCTGACTCAGCTGTTACTTTAACTTGTGGCCACCAAAAATCTCTCAAGCTCCTTCCTTACCTATAATGCACCAACCCCTAACATACATCAGATCTTATAGGATCATAGGAGGTTACTAGGCTATTGGCCCTGAGGCCTTTATAAGCCTAGCCAAGAGTTTAGCCCATGTTTAGACAAGTCAGTGCCCAATGTCCCAGTCCAGCAGGGACACAGGTATAATCCCAGGGGTGTATTTTCTGTTTCCCATCCAGTCATCCAGGTTGCACTTAAAAAGGGATAATGAGGTACTCTGCTTGATGTAGAGAGGGAGTCTATTCCACAGATGGGGTAGTCCCTGGGTCACAAATCTGCCCCGCCAATAAGTCCTATTGATATCACAGACCAGGATGAGGTCTTGCATATGGGCTGTTCGAGTGGAGCTTGACTTGCGGATATGCAGCAGTCCCATCAAGGCAGGGTCTGAGATTGCCTTGTATGCCAGACAGAGGTCACCTCTGAGGAGTCTGTATGAAACTAAGTAGAGGGACAGGGCTTTCAGCCTATCCATGTAGGGTAGATGTCTGAGCCTCTGGATTCTCCTGGTGAGGAACCGCTGTGGTCTCTCTAGCTGCTGCATGTGCTTTGCGAGGTACATGCTGAAGGAGGTGTTGTACTCAATAATTGGCCTTATAAGGGAAGAATACAGGGATGTTATGACCTCTTTGTCCCTGGATGATACCCTTACTTATGAGGTAGGCCATGTAGAAATCTTTCTGTACAACAGAAGCAACATGGTGGTCAAAAGTCAGGTTGCTATCAACCTAGGTGCCCAACTCCCTCACTACTGATTGTGTACTTAGGACATTATTAATGTGATAATATGTGGGGACGTCACTCTCTCCAAAGGGGGTGATGATGCATTTTTTGGCATTCAGCTTAAGGCCATGTTTCTGGTACCAGTCATTTCTTTGAGTGAGACCCTCTTGGAGGATGCCCACATCACTTGGGGAATTGATGACTGCGCCCAGCTTGCAGTCATCTGCAAACTTGGTCATCCATAGCCCACTGGTTTTGGCCTGCACCTCAGAGAGGTATATCCTGAATAACAGAGGCTGCAAGACCAATCTCTGGGGTATGCCACTCATTACGGATCTACTGCTTGAAATGGCTTCCCTATTTTATTTTCCACTTTCGCAATTAGACGTGGTCACCTTGAGCTCTTGAGCAATTGAATATGACGATAAGTCTTTTCAACTTTATATTTTTCTATAATAGTTTATTGCTTCCTATACTATAAATCCTCCCTCTGCTTACACTCTGTGTAGTCCTTTTTTACCATTGTTGGTAATTGTTGTCAATATTTCCACCCTTTACACTATTTACTGTTATTCTTTGTACCATCACTGATATTTTCATTCTTTATTTTCTACTTTAAAAAAGACTTCCTCTTATTCCTTTTCTTAATAATCTAGTTTAAGATGTCAGAAAAAGGCCCTTCTGGATTTAAGAAGTGCCAACAGTGTGGGCACAAGTTGCCCTTGTCCAACGCTGACTTATGTGTTTATTGTTTGGGTCTGGATCATCTGCAGGTAGATTGCTCGATCTGTAAAAACTTTAATATGTGTGCCATTCCGGACAGAAAGAATACACTTATTTTGAAAGGGTTACTCCCTACATCTTTCTCTGAAGGTATTGCTGGAGCTCAACCATCCAAATAAAAAACTAAGAAGCCTTCCACTAAGCCTCCTAGACCTTTAGGATCCTTGACTCTTCCATCCACGGAGCCACGAAAGAAAAAAAAACATAAATTGGATCCAAAGATTACTACTATTCTACCCACGCTGGCTCCAACAACAGCCTTCTGAGATCCAAGAACCAGATATTGACCCATATAGATCTGGTACATTCCAGAGTTCCTTCTCCTTTTATGGAACTCTAAGTCCCCATCTCTAGATAAATGTCTTTCTTTCAGCAGTCAGACTGAAGCTGATGTGGACAGAATGATGAAGGAATTTCTCTCGGCGCAAATACAGATGGGAGCTCTCCTGATGCGATGCCTATCTCTTCAGGCCAGAAGCCCTAGTTCACACTATTCCACCAATCTTGGCTCATTCTCTGATCTGTCTATCTGTTTTAGAGCTCCTGGATCTGAGTATGCTGAGGCTGTCTGGATCGGGTCTGAAGATATTTGCAACTTTGGATCCAAGGAAGTCTCTATGTGCTCCTACTCTGACAGCATTGGAGCTAGATTACTCTGGGAGCCATAGCATCTCTGTCAGATCTGAGGTGCTAGAGTCCACTCTAAAGTTGTCAGAGATGCCTCTGCCACTCAGAGCCTTGACACTGGACAGCTTGGCAGGAAACATGACTTCTTGACTCCATCGGATCTTCTCTCCATTGTGTGTTCTGCTTTTGAGGTAGTGGAGTGAGTTTTCTCTGCTTTTGCAAGATAGATGGTCCCCGTCCCCCTTTGGATCTTCCGTCTGGATCCCAGGTGTCTCTGCACCATAAGGCACATCATTTTATGCCACAGGGACAGCCAGCTCAAAGTCTGCAGGCTACCCAACAGGAGGCACTTAGAATCCCCTCAGGAGTCTGTCACCAAAGATACGGAATTTTATGAAGTGGAAGGGTCCTCAAGATCACCACCTGAAGACATCTCATTTGGAGACATCACTGAGATCCTTAAACAGAGGGATGGCTGGTCCTCTGATAACCCTTCTCCAGAGGAATTGCTATTCCTGCAGGCCTGTAGAACTCACCCATCTGCCTGCTGGGTAACTCCACCTGCTGATGAGCTTATTGATTTGATCTCTAGGAAGGCATGGCAGTATCCTGACACAGCTGAGCCAAACCTCAAATGACAAGATCAGATTCTGGCTCCACCCGTAGGTGGGAATTTTGGAGCAAAGAATTGCACATAGATGTTATGGTCATGGTGGAGGCCACCAAGAAGGAACTTGCCAAGAACAGTTTCTATGTCCATCCCCCTAACAGGGAATTTAGGCTATTGGACAGATCTGGAAAGCATGTGTATGCTTCAGTGACTTTTGCTTTCAGGTCACTAAACTATCTGGCACGCTTTACAAGACTACAAAGGGACCTGATAAAGGAACTGTCAAATTTCTTTTCAGGGACCACTACTGCTGAGATTCAGTCTTCTATGGCCTCACAGTTGGCTACCCTACACTCTATTTCTAATTTGTCCATGAGGCTTATCCCGCATGCAGCTGAAGGTGCCTCAAGGGCGACAGCTTCAGGCATTTCTATCAGGAGGCATGCTTGGATGTGCTTGTGTGATTTTGTGAAGCCCTTCAAGTCCTCATTCATCATTTCACCTTTTATTGGCAATTTGTTGTTTGGCCCTAAAGTAAAAGACATACTATCCAGTTGTGAGAAAGACAGAAGGACACTCTCTGCTGTGGACAAACATTTTTCAACCCCTCAAAGACCTATTTCTAGGAATCAATGAGATGGTGAAAAAATGTGGTTCAGAAAGTCTCATGTTCCTTTCAAGATCTGTGTGGAGATAGTTCCCCCAGGGGCAGAGGAG
The DNA here is from genome assembly GCF_019279795.1 of Protopterus annectens. NCBI lineage: Eukaryota > Metazoa > Chordata > Ceratodontiformes > Protopteridae > Protopterus > Protopterus annectens. Next base: position 347,727,200 of record NC_056730.1, on the reverse strand, counting down.
GAACTCAAAAGGATGACACCACCCATGTGGCAGAGGAGGGCCACAGACCAAGGTTCCAGAGATCCCTTATCCGACAGACCCTACCAGTGCTCCTGAAAGGAAGCCTGATTGCCCCGTCTGGAGGCCATTGGGGCTTGATTATCCCTGCACCAAAGGGCCTGTCTAGACATAACAAAAGATAAATGGGTGCAGAGGATTATTTCAAGAGATTATATAATTCCCTTTTCCCTTCCAGCTCCATCTCTATGCAATGTTCCTGATGTTCCATCCAGTCAGAGGAAAGCAGCTACACTAGAAATAGAAAAGCTGTTAGATAAAAGAGTCATCCAAGAGGTCCCACCAGACCAGATAGAATCTGGAACGTTACACAAGATTCTTTTTATTGTCAAGGTAAACAGGGGACTGGAAACCAATTTTGGATCTCAGCAACTTGAACAAATCAGTTAGAAACAAAGATTTTAAAGGTCATGGTTCAGTCCATTCTGCTTGACAGACCTTCAGGATTTATACTAACACATAAAAATGAACAGACAATCCAGGAGGTATCTACACTTCTGGCTGGGAGCCAGTCATAACCAGTTCAGAGCACTGACCTTTGGCCTCACCACAGTCTCCAGGGTGTTCACCAAATGCATGGCAGTGGTGGCAGCTCACTTGAGACTGCAGGGATTCTGAGTGTTTCCATACCTGCATGATTGGCTCATTACCACCCCGACCAGGCATCTACTGATAAGAGCATAAGGTCAAGTACTCTAGACTTACTCCCATCTGGGGATAACCATAAATTACAACAAAAATCAGTTAGGACTGTCTCAAACACTGGAATTCATAGGGGCAATTTTAAAACAGTATCAGTGACAGCTTCTCTTCCTCTCTTAAGAGTACAAACTATCAGATTCCAGGTCAGGAAAATAATTCACAGTACCACAGTCTCAGCCTAGTTGATTCTATAAGCCTTGAGATCACTGTCGGTGGCTATAGTCCTAGTTCCTCTATCAAGATTTTACATGGGAATTCATCAATGGATGTTAGCAACACAATGGTCTATTCTTTATCTACACGTCAGCCCAAATAATAATCACTCAGGAATGCAAAAGATACCTTTGGTGGTGATCAGATTCTACAAGGCTGTCATTTCATTCTCCCTCAGCCCAAGGTCATAGTAACCATTGACACATCCCAGATTTGGTGTGGGCACTTCTGGGAAAACAGTCCAAGGCACTTGGTCCCTGAAAGAAACCAATATTAATATCAATATACTGGAAATGAGAGCAGTGCTCTTAGTGTTTCAGGCCTTCCATTACTGTCTAATATACCACCAAACATCAACACCAAAAATTCAAAACCACAGCCATAGAAAATTACAGGGAAAATAAATATCCCTTTAATATCTCTAGTGTCTCAGACAATAAGAAGCTTTCAAGGAGTATATTGCACTTTCATAACACAACACATTAAATAGGCACTTAAATTAATACAAAAATACAAATACTCCTTGAAGGGAATCACCTCTGCTAGAAGAATTTCAGAGCTTCAGGCATTGTCCTCTAAGTCTCCATACTTGAGTTTTCATAGGATAGAGTAACATTACGCACCAGTCCTTCTTTCATTCCTAAGGTGGTGTCAGAATCCAGTATCAACCAGCACATTAGTCTGGCACTTTTATTTCTTAAATTTGCAAAGGTGAATATATGTAGCATTTATTAGATGTTCACAGGCAATTACATTTTTACTTACATAGATTGAAAGAAATTAGGAGGACAGATCAATTATTTGTGTCCTTTGCACATTCTAAATTGGGCAAATCAGTTGCAAAGGTAACTTTAGACAGATGGCTGATGGATTCCATGTCATTTGGGTACAACAAGTTGGGTCTAACCTTACCAAAACCTTTAAGAGCCCATTCAACTAGTTCCATGGCAACTTATTCGGTCTTTCTATCCAGGGCTTCCATCGACGACATGTATGCAGCTGCAGCCTGGGACAATACTCATACCTTTATCACTCATTACAAACTCTATCTGGTCTTGAGGGGAAGAACAGACGTTGGCTCAATTGTGCTCAGGAATATCCTTCCTTAGAGTCCAACTGGGCTTTTAGGTAGCTGAGAACTCTGTCCCAACAGTTGAGGAATGAATGAAAATAGACATCAGATTAAAAAGTTATGTACCTACCATAACATTCCATCTGTGTTTTCCATTTTTATTCTTCCTGAACTTCCCACCCACCAACACCCAACCTATTTGACAGTTGATTTCTAGAAGAACAAGAGAGGATAAGGGCATCACTGTTCTTCATGTTGAGCTCCAGGTATAGTTTCTTCTGTTAGGAACATGATGTTAGTAATTCTTACTTTATGTAGGCAGCAAACAAGATCTGAGGTATGTTACGGGTTGGTGCATTGTGGGTATGGGAGGAGCTCAAGAGGTTTTGGGTGGCCATGACCTAAAGTAATGGTCAAGTTGGATCCAAGGAATGGATCCAAACCCAACAGTTGAGGAAGAATGAAAATGGACACCACAGATGGAACATTATGGTAAGTGCATAACTTTTTTTATGAGGCATAGATTTAAAATTGGTCTGTAATCTTTACATTCTTTGGAGAGTGATCTTTGAGTAATGGGATAATGATGTAATGCTTAATTTGAGAAGATTCCAGAGCAGGGGATAAAGAAAGACTAAAGGTGTGTGTTGGAGGATGAGCTATGGTGGAGAAAGTGCAGTGAGGAGGTTATAACCTTGAGATGGCATTATGTTGATTTAATAAGTCTATAGTTTCTTTTATTTTAATTAATTACTCAGGACCCTCTTCTTTTCATTCGTTGTTAATGCACTTCCTCTGGATCTGCCTTACTCAAATAGTGTGATGTATGCTGATAATATTTCCCTCATTGAATCTAGTAAATCCCATTCTGATATTCAACTAAAATTCCAAACAAATGTCTATGATAATTACAAATGGTCCTTTTGCAATAATTTGCTTATTAATCCTAAGATAATCAATGTAATGCTGTTTGCTACTTCTCATAAATTAGATGCAATTCATCCTATCTTATTAAAGGGTACACAGAGAAATATAATCCACAGCATTACTGAACAAAATACTTAAGACTTACACTCTCAATATTCTCACAGACAAAATCATTCACAAAGAACTTTCTTAATTAAAGTTGTGCTTTTGAGGATTACACACCTTCTGCACTAAGTACTGTTCATCTATAGCTAGAAATGTTATAATTCTGAACTTGAATACATATTAGCATTATTGCCATTTTATTCCTTCGGTAGTACTCAGGCATTACAACTTATACATTTATACCACTGGCATATCCACTTGCTGTAATTTACTATAGGACAGCAAGTGTCTGTTAGTTTCTAATAGTGATACTTTATTGCTAGGTACTTTGCCTTTCAAAATTTTAAAATCAGGCTGTAGTACTCCTCTAAATGTAAAGTTGTCTCTTAATGATCATGGCTGCACTGTGTGAAGCAGCCAAAATGACAACCTTACCCTTACAGAACCACACTACCAAATCATGGATGTGCAGGAGCCTTCTCCAGATTGGGTCTAGCAATATAGAACCACATACATAGCGACATGAAAACCCAGCAAAACTTAAATGCCTTTAAACAATCAGTCACTGAATACCTCCAGCAAGAATCCTGATGCACCTGCTTTCTTGAGAGTGGGAAAGTCTTGTTGTTGTTTGTCTTTCGGCTTTTTCCGGTAAGGGGTCGCCACAGCGGAACTCCGGTCCGCTAATTATTGGCAGTAGATTTTTTTTTACGAAACACTGAGGTGCCAGCTTGATGCCCAACCTTCAACGAAGGCACGCCCATTTACACACGCATGTCTTTCGAATGCTACCCAACCGCGGGGAGGACATGCAGACTCCACACAGAAGGCACTCCCAAGCCAAGCCGAGAATCGAATGGGAGAATCTCTTGCTGTGAGGTAACAACGCTACCGCCATGAGAGTGGGAAAGTCTATACTACAAAAAGTAAGACAAACAGAAGCAAAAAATGTCATGACAAGGAACTCACAAAACCCAGGGTACTGAGAATGATACTTTAATCCGTGTGTTACATATACAAAGTCCAAATTACAAGATACAAAGTTAAAAGATAAGCGATTTAATTCCTTTAGTAAAAGAAAATCAGCAGATAATACAAAAAAGAATCCACATTAAATACATCATGATTTTCAAACTATCCAATAAAGTAATGGAATGACTGCCAAACCCTGAAGCAATCACATCTTAAAAGAATAAACGTGTGCCATGAAACATGATCGTAAAGCAGACTAAAATCACAGCAATCCTTATAAATGCTAAAAAATGTATCAAATTGTAAAATTAATTGAAAATGTTAGATATATACCCAAAATGTTAAGCACAAGGAATATAAATATGTGGGTATAGAAATAATTTTAACTACTAAAACCCAAACATATCCGGAATATTAAATAGTGTTATATTAAATACAGCACATTACACATTCTGGTAATATACAAGTGTAGTACCTTGCACTTAGTTCTGTGCAGCTTTGGGCGTGCCGTGAGTGATTGACACGCCAAATGGGTGGGGATATCGAGGAAGATTGACAGGCATGTTAATTCGCATGGACATTCATACACACAACGAACTACATCTTGATTTTTCTCCTTTTTCAGGGGGGCAAGCCCCCCTGCACCACCGCTTCTTTTCTGGTTTTTGTTTTGATACCTTAAGGCCAGGTGACCAGTTCAGCACTGAGCAAGTGCTGTGCAGTGATGCTGCTGCCGTGTTCGGGAAACATTTTCAGCTGTTACATTACAACATTTTTGATAGTCTGCGAGACGTGTAACGTATCCAAGATTCATGCAAATTCAAGCTATGCCTCCAAAAAAGTAGCATGTTGTTTCAGTTTTATTACACAGTCACCTTCGCTTCCGATTACTGTCCATACACTCTAATGCCGAGGACCAGTAGCATGCAAAAGTAGAAACGACAATACCCATACCCGACTGACTGACTAAAATGTGATGTACAACACGCATTTTAGTGTTATGTCCCTAATAAAACATTTCTTTTTTTGGTAGTGAATGTCTACAATAAAACATTGGCTTGCTTTCTGCACAGATGCTGAATATTAATTACGCCATAGGGCTGGAGGCATGTTTGGGGTAGGCTTTGCTACTGCGCATCCGGCGAGGTACTACACTTGTAGATTACCCACATTCTTAAGTAAACAGTGTTATATTAAATACAGCATGTTACACATTCTTAAGTAAAACTTTCAATAAAGGTTCAATACACTAAAAACAAAACAGGAACCACACCTAAAAATCTATATATAAGAATTGCTACTCTAAAATTTATTTTGAAGGAAACTTTCTTTTTAACATAAATAAAGGCAATAGAGCAAATTCATCTCTCCAGTGCTTTAAACCTTAGTAGACAGGAACTGAAATCTGTTCATTCACGCTGGGCCAGTTGTTGGCACTAAAAGCAATTGCCAATACAACTCCCATTTCTCAAGTAAGAGGGACCATGGGGCACCTCTGTCATAAGGTGGCACTTGTTCCAGTATACAAAATTTGAAATAGTGACTTGGATTTAAATGTATACGCTTGAACAGAGCATTTTTTTCCTTTTCTGTTCTGATCTCATAAAGGTGAGTCTGCCCTTGGTCTTTCCTATATAGAAACTTAGACAAAGAACACAACAGGCACAGTAAACCACCCCCTCAGACACACAATTGAAATGTTTCCTAAATGTCACCATGAAATTATTTAAAGTCAAGTTGTTATAAACTAATATATGTGTTTACAATGCGCACAAGCACCACACTTTTTCATATCTGCATTTTCCACTTGGATACATTTTTCCCAACAATGACAGAGGTGGCCCATGGTCCCTCTTACTTGAGAAACGGGAGTTGTATTGGTAACTGCTTAACTGGCCCAGTTTGAATGAGTAGATTTTAATTTCCTGTCTATTAAGGCTTAAAGCATTAAAGAGATGCATTTTCTCTATTGCCTTTATTTATGTTTAAAAAGAAAGTTTCCTTAAAATAGATTTTAAATTAGTAATTCTTACATATTGATTTTTTAGGTCTGGTTCATATTTTGTTTTTGGTGTATTGAACCTTTATTGAATGTTTTACTTCAGAATGTGTAATGTGCTATATCTAACATAGCATTATTTAGTATTCTGGTTATGTTTGGGTTTTAACACATATTTATAATCGTTGTGCTTAATATTTTAGGTATATATCTAAGATTTTCAATTAATTTTACAATATTACACATTTTTAACATTTATAAGTATTGCAGTGATTTTAGTCCACTTTGAGATCATGTTTCATGGCACCGCTTTTATTCCTTTAAGAACAGCTGTGATTGGTTGGGGGTATGGCAGTCATTCCATTACTTTATTGGATGGTTTAAAACTCATGATATATTTAATGTGGATTCATTTTTGTATTATTATATGATGATGTTTTTTTACTAAAGGAATGAAAGCACTTATCTTTTAACTTTGTATCTTGGACTTTGAACTTTGTATCTCATATTTTGATTTTGTATCACATATATTAAAGTATCACTCTCGCTTTTCTGGGTTTTGTGAGTTCCTTGTCGTGAAATTTTTCACTTCATATACTACAAAAAGCAAGAATTCTGTTTTGAACAAGAGAAAGCATGCATATGCTGTTCTGGATGAATATACAGACAGACACACACACACACACACACACACATATATATATATATATATATATATATATACATATATATATATATATATATATATATATATATATATATATATATATATATATATATATATATATATATATATATATATATATATATATTTATATATATATATATATATATGTGTATATATATATATATATATATATATGTATATATATATATATATATATATATATATATATATATATATATATATATATATATATATATATATATATATATATATATATATATATATATATATATATATATTTATATATGTGTGTGTGTGAGTATGTGTATCTATAAATATGAATATGTATATGTGTATATGTATAGCATTACTAATAAAGTGTATAATGCTTGGCATACAGTGCAATAACACTGATATAATCCAGTAATAAATAATTCCAACCATGGGATAATCATGCTTATGAAGAAGGGCTGAGGTATGTGAATTGCTGCAAGGACAGTCTGCAGTGAAGTATATTTGTATGTGTTATATATCAACTGTATCAGTGCTGACGTGGTAAGTGTACAGCTATCTTAAAATGGCAAAACACTATTAAAGTATTTATCATCATTGAACTGAAAAGGCATCTCTGAAAAGCAGAAAGTCTACCTGTAATTGGGGCTGGATACCTCAGGCAGTACCTCATGGGAAGACAGACTGCCCACATTACTGAGCTCCACATACAGATGGAGTATTGCAGGCTTTTATAGTCAGGTTGAAAGACTGGGACCATGCAGATATATAGTTCAGTGTAGTTTAAACCATCCCCTGAAATCCTGTGGGAATGGATCAAAATGTTCTATTCTCAAAAAATGCATTTACTTTGCTTGTGCGCTAGTCACCCCACACGTCTCTTTCTCATCTTGGATGGGGAGAATGCAGGTATGATGGCCATGCCAACTTACAGGTGGAACTCCTGCAGTGGACAGTCTCATGGCCATGATGCTCCACCTGTTTGTCAGACCTGACTTCCTGCTGCAATAGACACTATAATCTGTAAAGAGCTGCCCTATCAAGCTCTCAGGTAAGTTTGGACTACAGTCAGAATAGGTAATGAATCCTAATTGCATAAAATGTTATAGAATCTCAACACATCTGGTTGGCTTAGTGAGATTCCCATCAGTTCAGTATCTTGAAGTATTGAATAATACACTGTTTGCTTTCCTTATGAGATCATCAGAAAGTACTACTGGATAACATGGAATCAGGAAGTAAATGTACAATTCAACAGATGCTCAGCATACAATACATAAAAGCACAAGTTTTTAAGACCTAAGAAACAGCTCCACCGATGTAACTAAAATAAAAAAAAAATTCATCTTTTAGAATCAGAAAGTTCAATTTCTATGATGGTAGTATAATAATACTAAAAATTAAGAAAGAAAGAAACTTTAAGCTAAAATGTTTTGCATTTTGAAATTGATATTTTATCATTTGAGTTCAACTTGACTTGTCTTACTGTACAAGACTGATTTTGCATGTTTGGTGTTCTGTTATTTTGCAAGGATGTATAAATTCAAATTAATGATTTATTATTTATTTTCCTAGGACCAGTTTATATTGATAATATCAGGTTCAGTGATGACACTATTTGTCGACCACTTACAAGTGAAGGTGGCATGCATGGTAAGTACAGAGCTATCTTAAAATGACAAAAGATAACTGCAATGTCTATCATCAACTGGAATTGCGATTGGTTTATGAATTAATAAATGCATGTGATAACCTGCAAAATAATAATCCAGGATTTTATTTTATTTTATTTTGAATTTGTTAACCGGGGTAGAGCATAGGTTTATAGGTACATACTAAGCTAACAACCACCAGGGTTTTTACAAGCCTAGTTGTGCAAAGCAACCCAGTTTTGTCCCAGAGTTCCTTGGACACCTATATGATGGGGTATGTTAGTAAAGAGGTGGCTAAGGGTTATGTGGGAGGGGTACTTAGTTGGGGATTAATTTATTTACTATCAAGCTCTGTTCATCAGAGACATGGGGGCCAGACCATGGGTGAAGTTGCGATTTCCCATCCAATAATCAAGTATTCTTTTGAATAGGGTCAGGGATGAACTCTGTTTCACGTAGATGGGAAGGTTATTCCATAGGGCAGGGATCCTTTGAGACACATATCAGTCCCTCCAGCAGGTTCTATTTATGTTGTAGACAAAGTGCAGGTCCTTGGATCTAATGTGTCTGGTGCTGTTTGTCTTGTGGATGTGCAAGAGATCTAACTGAGCTTAATCTGAGGATGTCATATATGCTAGGCATAGATCGCTTCTTAGTAACCTGTAGGAGACTGAGTACAGAGATAAGAACTTAAGGCGATCTGTGTTGGACAGGATATTCATACTCTGGATTCTCCTGGTGAGGAATCTTTGAAGGCTCTCAAACTGTTGCAAGTGCCTGATTAGGTACATGCCAAAGTGGGTATTTTACTCAGTGATGGGTCTGATAATGGCTGAATAATGTGGTATTACTACTTCCTTGGACATTATACCTCTCAACCTGGAAACATCAAAAATTTGGACAAAGGCCTGTGAAAAGTAGGTATAACTGGCCAAAAACATGTATGCTGATTAACATAAAGATTGCATGCATAATTAAGTAACCCCACCCACTCCAATGGAATTGTGGGATACCAACATTCAAATGCAAATTGAAGAATGACAGACAAAATATTAAGCATGAAATATAACCAGAACAATAGTGTTTTATTTATATTAACATTTGAAATTGTATCAAACTTTAAACTTGTGTAAAAAACTAAAATACAATTATTAACTATGATGATTGCTTATTAAAAACAATTGTTTATTAACTAAACATTTCCTATTTAGGACTTGTCATGTAGTTACCTCATTCTGCATAGCTTTTTCTATGACATATGGCTCTGTACTGGTGGCTTACACAGTACATTACCCAAATGTTTATCAAAGTCATCTTGTCATATTAAAACATTTTGCTTTTAATCCTACAGACTTTCAGAACCAGATGTGCTCTACCTAACACTTCAAAGGTTTCCTGTAGGTACTGACCTTAAAGCAACACCTCTGAAAGTATTGTAAGCTTCTGGTTCATCTTTAAATCATCAGCCACAGTAAACCCACATAACAGATTGAGACAAGCTGACGTAACAACTGCATTTGTTCAGGGAACAGACAGCTCTAAGTCACTGCAAAAATCTAGAGAGAAACCATCTAAAAAGCAGTGCTGCATAGATTAGCAGACAGTGCATTAATTCCTGTCATAAATATTACAGAGAGATTTAGAATGTGTGTGGGCATGGCTGGCAAATTGCAAAGATTAACCCTTTATCCCTTATAGATCTGGTGGATGTGATTATTCTAAAGCATATGGACCTACATAAATGTTTCTTGTAGTGTTAACATGCCTCCACAAGAAATCTAGATTCTTTTACACATGCAGCATATAAATTAAGTAAATACATGTTAAGAAATATATTCATTTTGAATTCAGTGCTCTATTGTTTATTTATATATATATATGGATTCCTATTACAAGAACGAAAGTTCACAACTTCAAACTTGTAATAGGAGGCCTCACTTACGCGAAAGTTCACTTTAACAAAAGTGAACTTCCACGAAAGTGCACTTCACCGAAAGTACCGCAGCACAGTGGAGGACATCAAAAAACAAGCTATGTCCTCCACTATGGTGCGATACTCACGGACCTTAGGGTTAGGGCACAGGCTAGGGTAAGGGGATAGTTAGTAAAGCTATCCCCTTACCCTAACCCATGCCCTAACCCTAAGGTTCGTGACTATCGCACCATAGTGGAGGACATTGCTATGTCCTTCACTGCGCTGTAGTCATCACAGACCTTAGGGTTAGGGCTATCCCCTTACCATGACCCGTGCCCTAACCCTAAGGTCCGTGAGTACTGCACGGAAGTTCAGTACAACACCCGTTCGTTGTACTGAACTTCGCGTAAGTGCACTTTCGCTGCAGTGTGCATTCCATACACTATTTCGAAGTAGTGAACCTTCGATCTAGTGTATGGAATCCATATATATATATTCCCACACACACTGGTCATAGCTCAGTTTCAACCTCTTAGAGCAAGGAATCCGGACAAAGCATAAAACTATGGGGGAACAAAGCCCAAAACATAAGGACAGATTTTAAATATACTGGAATGATAGGATTTGTGGACAGCTGAAATATAAACTGACAGTACAGAAGTTAATAGCATTGCCACTGAGATAATTTCTTAAATATATACTGTCTGCAAGTGCAAAGAACTATGTTTAAGAAATGATTCCCTGTTTTGTGTGTGTGTGTGCATAACAAAAAGATCAGCCCAACAGATATTAGCTAATATTAATCACAAATCACATTTACAGTGATAACTTCAGCTGTAGTAGTAGCACTCTCATAATGTTTTCTTTTCAGATAATGCATACATCGTACCTTACTACTAGTGCTTTGGCAGCCATATGATAAGCTATTTCCTTGGCTCATTTTCATCTCATCTTCTAGTGTCTGTTCCCATGTATTAGGTTACTGCATACTGCTTCCTACCATTTCTAGACAGGATTAGTTTAATGTAACATTTTCTAAAACTGGGTGAATTTTACTTCAGTTTTAATTAGCCACCTTGCACCAGTAATTTTCTTTTTAATACAGTTACTTACTAACCAGTGCTTACGCCAAGCTGAACTTGTGCATATACTGTGTACTGACCTTAAACGATGCCTTACAAAAGACAGCAAATCATCTGCAAACTGGGTTCATCTGGGTTGCTCTTCTGCTCCTAATTCAAACCTGCTCCTCTGTTCTGTACCAACAGGGTCAAGCCCTACCACAAAGTGTGAACTGATGGCTAAATTCAATGTTTTACTTTTTGCATTGCTAGACTCTCGGCACTGGGAGTCAGCAGACGTAGTTTCTATTAGGCGAGGCAATAAGATGTGTTTTTTTTCTTGTTTGCTTACCAGCCAGAGGAGGTGGTGGTCGAGCCACCAAAGAAAGTAAATTCCTGAACCCATTCCTGGCTGGGACTGAGAGAATGCAGACTGCGGAATACTGGTGGGCACTGGGAGGATCAGACAGACTCTGCACTACAGTACAGAACTTAAGTACATTACGTATTTGGGTTGGCAGAACTTAAAATTAAATTGTAAACAGTGAATAAATGAACAGCTTTGCAAGCTCCTCTCTCACGGCTGTGCTGCATGTCTGTTACTACAAATACTCCTCCGTTTCCTTTCCTTCCAATTAAAATTTACAACCAGGCGGGCAGTCTGCTTCACAAAGTTACATCATAACACACGTCCCTGCATTCTGCCATCATGTGATGATGTCAAATTGTAAAAAAATAAAATAAAATGAAAAAAATTGGGAATTGAAGGGTACCACTCAGGAATTCGTGACAGCCCATTATTTTGCCCTCCAAACTGGTAAATATCAAGTAATTCAGTATGGTTGAGAGGTGTGCCGAACATGGATGCCATACCCTTGCTTATGAGTTGGGCAACATAGAATTATTTTCTTACTACTTTGGCTATGTGCTGGTCAAAAAGTGAGATTACTGTCTGCATACATTCCCAGATCCCTATCTATCATGTCAACTCTTAGGGATGTTTTATTGCTGAAGTAATTAGTTTGGGTGGATGCTTTCCCAAAGGGCACTATAAGGCATTTCTTTGCATTGAGTTCTAATCTGTGGATTTTTCACCAGTCATTTTTTGTGTTAGACCATCTTGTGGGATGTTGGTGTCAAGGGAGGAATCTATGACAGCTCCCAATTTACATTCATCTGCAAACTTGGTGATCTAGATGCCTTTGAAATTAGCCTTGACTTCCAAGAAGTAGATGCCAAACAGGGGCAGGCCCAACATGGAGACCTGGAGCACTTTGCTGGTGACAGGTCTGTTGGTGGAGGTGGTCTCACTGATCCTGACTTCTGGGGTCTTATCTGTGTGCCAGCTGGCAATCCAATAAGTTATGTAGGGGTTTATGTCTAGTTCAGAGAGTTCTTCAACAATACCTGAGTAGAGTATTGTATCCAACAAACTGACCAGGTCAAGGTAGGTGGTATGCACCATTTTCCCCTCATCCTTAGCCATGGCAACCCTCTCGAAGAAGTCTACCAGGTTAAGTAGGCCAGACCTTCCCTTAACAAGCCCATACTAATCCTGTGGCAGCAAGGTATAAGTGTAGGGGTGGAGTACAGATTGTCTTGGGTTCTAGTACAGGGTGTGCAACCTTTTGGGGAGGTTGGCATAATGGTTAAGGTGTTTACCTTACAGACACAAGGTACAGGATTTGATTCTAACATGGGGTAATTGGCTAGGCTTAAAATGGCCCACAACTGCAGTTAGCCTAGTATTAATCTATGAACCTATCAAATGGAATGGGTCAAGTGTCTGTAGGTTGTTAGTGTTGTTATTGATCAGTTCCATAATAATTCATTCCATGGCTTTGGATATTAGACTTGTCAGACTGATGAGTCTGTGGTTTCCAGGGTCAGATGATTGACCAACCTTATGAAGATGGATGATCATTGCGATCTTCCATTCACTTGGCATGTAACATGTTTTGAGTCTGTAGTTGAAAAGAGCATTAAGAGGTCCTGCTAGGTTTGATTTAGCCTATTCAGGATCCAGCTGGTGATACTGTTGGGACCCACTGAAGCAGTGTTTTAGGCCTTAGTGAGTGTCTCCAGGATCTGCTCCCTGTTGATAGTTGGGGGTGATATGCTAGAAAGGATTTCAAAGAGGGTGAGTTGTGAAGTTAGAGCTATATATATCAGCCAGTAGATTTGCTATTTCACCCTGGTCAGTGAAGGTTGCTCCATTTACAATCAGTTTTGCACACTGCTGAGTGTTACCTTTAAGGTTCCCGACATAGCTGAAGAAGCCCTTGTGATTGTCCTTCATCTGGGTGACTATCCTGACCATGTAATTGGCATTGTTGGACCTTATTAGACTTAGCTTATTGTTTAGTTGAATCAGAGAGCTCTTGTCCCTTTGAGAATTGCTCTTTCTGATTTTGGTCATGACTTTTTTTTTGTTATATAGCCTGTTAAGGTAAGGATTCCACCACTGTGGTTTGTTTTTGGTGTTAGATAAGGGCTTACTTATGGTAGACATGGCAGCTGCAGTGCAGCCATTTACATGTTTGTACAGGGTTTCAGTAAATAATTCTGTAACTTAGCTGTGTTCTCGAGGTTTGCGGGAGTCATGAATTTTGACAAACAGATGGTTAGTGAGATGTTGTGTGCTTTAGTATAATTCCTAACTGTTGTACATTTAGTTCAGTTTCCAGGTTGATTTTTATTTTGAGGGAGACAGTTTTGTGGTCCAACTTCACTAATGAGGACATGGCATGGGGGTGGGGGGGGCAATGCTCATCCATGTTGGTGAGTACTATGACCAGTGTGATTGATCCTCTGGTTGGAGAGTGCACTATCTGGTCTAGGGTGTTTGTGTTGATAAAGTCCAGGGAATGATGTGCCTCTGAGCTAGTGGCAATGTACATTTCACAGTCTATAGAGGGGTAATTAAAGTCTCCCATGAATAAGATATTTGGCTGAATGGTGAGTAGCTCTAGTAGTTCTAGGTAAGAGTAATGAACTTCATGGGTCATAGAGGATGACCTCTAACTGGCCAGGACATCTTAGGGAACCTTGTCTATGGAGACTTGGACATAGACGAACTCCAGGGCATCATCCTTTTGAACCACCGTAGAGTTGTATTTGATGCTAACATAGATTGAAACACTTCCACCTTTTCTCCTGTCTGTGCTGCTGTTGGTCTAAATGTGTGAAAGGCACCATAGCCTTCCACTGCTGGAGTTCTTTTCTGCAGCTTTAAGCCAAGCCTTGTTAATACCTATTAATACCACAGAGTCTACATTCTCCAGAGTGAGGAGAGCATGTGCGATATGCAGTTTCTTGTTGAGGCTTCTTGTAATGAGCAGTAACACCTTAAAATTGCTTTGAGTTGTTTTTTGTCTGTTTTGCTATGTTGGTAGTTTTGTCATTTTGATATTACCTGACACATATTCAGAGAGATCCATAAAGTCTCTTCATGTAGTCCAGTGAGGTATGTCTTAGGTCATTTACACCAACTTGTAGTATGATAGAATCATATTGGTATGTTTGGTACAGTGACTTGAGTGCATGTGTGGTACTGTGGATTCTAGTTCCAGGTAGGTAACTATCCATTATCTTCTCCATCCTGGTGAGAGAAGTATCCATGTGTTGTACAATGGAATCCCCTATGACAAGAGAACCAGGTAAAGTGTTTGCTTGACTTATGGGCTTTGTTCTTTGGGGATCATTGGGTGTAGGCTTATGTGTGGTGTAGGTGTTGCTTTTGGTGTGTGCTTTAGTGATTGCTGAGGGTAGGTGTTGCAGTTTGATGGTTTAGGAGGTCTTTGAGATTTGGAGATGATTTTTTTTAGTGCCTCAGCATAAGAGGGCCCGTGCGTGTGGTAAGCAGTATGTGTAAAGGATGTAGTGTGTTTGTTTTTGATAAGCATGTAGGCAAGATATTATCCAAGGAAGTGAAGCATGTACATCCCTCACATGCTGTTTTAGTTTCTTTAAGGAGCACTTATTCCATTGTACCTATTTAGTTTCAACCCGGAAAAACAAAATAGATACATGACATTACAGTGAATGATAAAAATGCAATATATACATTTATTATATATAAAGTGAATATCATAGCTGACTTGAGGGCATAAAGGCAATAGATAAATGACATTGCCTACAGAGTGAAGAAAAAACACAATATATACACACATCTTATACAGAGTGGCATCAGAGTTGGCATGTGGAAAGAATTACAATCAGAAATGGAGTCAGAGCAAGGAATATAGACAGAAGAAAGGAATGACGAGGTTACATTTTATGACCAAAACGATAGCAGGTGCATTTTGTTATAGTCTTGAAATGTGCTTTTATTTGTCAATGGAAATGGATTAAGAAGAATGAGAGATTCACACAGCTTTGGACAAACAACTGGGAAGTCATGGTCTGTGCAGGGAAGCCTAGTTTGGGGGGTTTGGAGAGAGAACATGAGTAATTAAGATGTCTAAGGTTGTATGTTGGTGCACCTGTGAATAGTCTGGAAACTGGTGGGGGAAGGTGTCATTCTTCATAAGTTTAAATAGTTGAAAGATAAGTAGAAAGTTAGCATGTTGATTCACAGGTAGACAGTTACCCTTTCAGTAATTTTGCAGTGGTGCTCATTTATTGGAGAGTGAATGATGAATCTCCAAATGCCAATTGGAATGGACTGAATGGTGGATATATTTCTTTTGGAAGCTGCAGCAGTTATGAGGGAGATGATATTATATCTGAACCATTGACATACCCTTACCTATGGCATTTCTACAGGGTCCAAATATAAAAGGAGAGATCCTATTAGTCCAGAATTGGAGAGAGTTGATTTGTGTGTGTGTGTGTGTGTGTGTGTGTGTGTGTGTGTGTGTGTGTGTGTGTGTGTGTGTGTGTGTGTGTGCGCCTGTGTGTAGCCCAGACAGAGATGGAAATTTAAGAAGGGGTTCAACCAAATCCCTAGGTTTTTGAACAAAATGACATTTTCAATAGTGTTATTAAGATGATGTGGAGGTACTGCTATACTTACAGGTGGATCAGTGTAGTATGGAGGTACTTCTACACTTATAGGTGGGTCAGTGTAGTGTGGAGGTACTATATGTGGGTCAGTGCAGTATGGAGGTACTGCTACACTTACAGGTGAATGAGTGTAGTGTGGAGGTACTGCTACACTTACAGGTGGATGAGTGTAGTGTGGAAGTACTGCTGCACTTACAGGTGGGTCAGTGTAGTGTGGAGGTACTGCTACACTTACAGGTGGGTCAGTGTAGTGTGGAAGTACTGCTGCATTTACAGGTGGGTCAGTGTAGTGTGGAGGTACTACTACACTTACAGGTGGATGAGTGTAGTGTGGAAGCACTGCTGCACTTACAGGTGGGTCAGTGTAGTGTGGAGGTACTGCTACACTTACAGGTGGGTCAGTGTAGTGTGGAGGTACTGCTACACTTACAGGTGGATGAGTGTATTGTGGAGGTACTGCTACACTTACAGGTGGGTCAGTGTAGTGTGGAGGTACTGCTACACTTACAGGTGGATTAGTGTAGTGTGGAGGTACTCCTACACTTACAGGTGGGTAAGTGTAGTGTGGATGTACTGCTAGACTTACAGGTGGATGAGTGTAGTGTGGAGGTACTCATACACTTACAGGTGGGTCAATGTAGTGCGGATGTACTGCTACACTTACAGGTGGATGACTGTAGTGTGGATGTACTGCTACACTTACAAAATGGATTATTGTAATGTGGAGCTACTGCTACACTTACAGGTAGATGAGTATTGTGTGGAGGTACTGCTACACTTACAGATGGGTCAGTGTAGTGTGGAGGTACTGCTACACTTATAGGTGGGTCAGTGTAGTGTAGAGGTACTATATGTGGGTCAGTGTAGTGTGGATGTACTGCTACACTTACAGGTGGATGAGTGTAGTGTGGAGGTACTGCATTACTTACAGGTGGATGAGTGTAGTGTGGACGTACTGCTACACTTACAGGTGGATGAGTGTAGTGTGGAAGTACTGCTGCACTTACAGGTGGGTCAGTGAAGTGTGGAGGTACTGCTACACTTACAGGTAGGTCAGTGTAGTGTGGAGGTACTGCTACACTTACAGGTGGATGAGTATATTGTGGAGGTACTGCTACACTTACAGGTGGGTCAGTGTAGTGTGGAGGTACTGCTACACTTACAGGTGGATTAGTGTAGTGTGGAGTTACTCCTACACTTACAGGTGGGTAAGTGTAGTGTGGATGTACTGCTACACTTACAGGTGGATGAGTGTTGTGTGGAGGTACTCATGCACTTACAGGTGGGTAAGTGTAGTGTGGATGTACTGCTACACTTACAGGTGGATGAGTGTTGTGTGGAGGTACTGCTACACTTACAAAATGGATTATTGTAGTGTGGAGGTACTGCTACACTTACAGGTGGATGAGTGTAGTGTGGAAGTACTGCTGAACTTACAGGTGGGTCAGTGTAGTGTGGAGGTACTGCTACACTTACAGGTGGGTCAGTGTAGTGTGGAGGTACTGCTACACTTACAGGTGGGTCAGTGTAGTGTGGATGTACTGCTACACTTACAGGTAGATGAGTGTAGTGTGGATGTACTGCTACACTTACAGATGGATGAGTGTAGTGTGGAAGTACTGCTACACTTACAGGTGGGTCAGTGAAGTGTGGAGGTACTGCTACACTTACAGGTGGATGAGTGTAGTGTGGAGGCACTGCTACACTTACAGGTGGGTCAGTATAGTGTGGAGGTACAGCTACACTTACAGGTAGGTCATTGTAGTGTGGAGGTACTGCTACATTTACAGGTGGATGAGTGTAGTGTGGAGGTACTGCTACACTTACAGGTGGGTCAGTGTAGTGTGGAGGTACTGCTACACTTACAGGTGGGTCAGTGTAGTGTGGAGGTACTGCTACACTTACATGTGGGTCAGTGTAGTGTGGAGGTACTGCTACACTTACAGGTGGGTCAGTGTAGTGTGGAGGTACTGCTACACTTACAGGTGGATGAGTGTAGTGTGGAGGTACTCCTACACTTACAGGTGGGTCAGTGTAGTGTGGATGTACTGCTACACTTACAGGTGGATGAGTGTAGTGTGGATTACTGCTACATTTACAAAATGGATTATTGTAGTGTGGAGGTACTGCTACACTTACAGGTGGGTAAGTGTAGTGTGGATGTACTGTTACACTTACAGGGGAATGAGTGTTGTGTGGAGGTACTGCTACACTTACAGGTGGATGAGTGTAGTGTGGAAGTACTGCTGAACTTACAGGTGGGTCAGTGTAGTGTGGAGGTACTGCTACACTTACAGGTGGGTCAGTGTAGTGTGGAGGTACTGCTACACTTACAGGCGGATTAGTGTAGTGTGGAGGTACTCCTACACTTACAGGTGGGTAAGTGTAGTGTAGATGTACTGCTACACTTGCAGGTGGATGAGTGTAGTGTGGAGGTACTCCTACACTTACAGGTGGGTCAGTGTAGTGTGGATGTACTGCTGCACTTACAGGTGGGTCAGTGTAGTGAGGAAGTACTGCTACACTTACAGGTGGATGAGTGTAGTGTGGAGGTACTGCTACACTTACAGGTGGATGAGTGTAGTGTGGAGGTACTGCTACACCTACAGGTGGGTCAGTGTAGTGTGAAGGTACTGCTACACTTACTGGTGGGTCATTGTAGTGCGGAGGTTCTTCTACACTTGCAGGTGGATGAGTGTAGTGTGGATGTACTGCTACACTTACAGGTGGATGAGTGTAGTGTGGAGGGACTGCTACACTTACAGGTGGGTGAGTGTAGTGTGGAGGTACCGCTACACTTACAGGTGGGTCATTGTAGTGTGGAGGTACTGCTACACTTACAGGTGGATGAGTGTAGTCTGGAGGTACAGCTATACATACTGGTGGGTCACTGTAGTGTGGAGGTACTGCTACATATACAGGTGGATGAGTGTCGTGTAGAGGTACTGCTACACTTACAGGTGGATGAGTATTGTGTGGTGGTACTGCTACACTTACAGGTGGATGAGTATAATTTGGAGGTACTGCTACACATACAGGTGGATGAGTGTAGTGTGGAGGTACTGCTACACTTACAGGTGGGTCAGTGTAGTGTGGAGGTACTGCTACACTTACAGGTGGATTAGTGTAGTGTGGAGGTACTCCTACACTTACAGGTGGGTCAGTGTTGTGTGGAGGTACTGCTACATTTACAGGTGGATGAGTGTAGTGTGGAGGTACTCCTACACTTACAGGTGGGTCAGTGTAGTGTGGATGTACTGCTGCACTTACAGGTGGGTCAGTGTAGTGAGGAAGTACTGCTACACTTACAGGTGGATGAGTGTAGTGTGGATGTACTGCTACACTTATAGGTGGATGAGTGTAGTGTGGAGGTACTGCTACACTTACAGGTGGGTCAGTGTAGCGTGGAGGTACAGCTACACTTACAGGTAGGTCATTGTAGTGTGGAGGTACTGCTACATTTACAGGTGGATGAGTGTAGTGTGGATGTACTGCTACACTTACAGGTGGATGAGTGTAGTGTGAAGTACTGCTACACTTATAGGTGTATGAGTGTAGTGTGGAGGTACTGCTACACTTACAGGTGGGTCATTGTAGTGTGGAGGTACTGCTACACTTACAGGTGGATGAGTGTAGTCTGGAGGTACAGCTATACTTACTGGTGGGTCACTGTAGTGTGGAGGTACTGCTACATTTACAGGTGGATGAGTGTAGTGTGGAGGGACTGCTACACTTACAGGTGGGTGAGTGTCCTGTAGAAGTACTGCTACACTTACAGGTGGATGAGTCTTGTGTGGAGGTACTGCTACACTTACAGGTGGATGAGTGTAGTGTGGGGGTACTGCTACACATACAGGTGGATGAGTGTAGCGGCAAGGTGCTGCTACACTTACTGGTGGGTCATTGTAGTGTGTAGGTACTGCTACACTTACATGTTGGTGAGTACAGTGTAAAGGTACTGCTACACTTACATTTGGATGAGTGTAGTGTGGATATACTGCTACACTTAATGGTGGGTCAGTGTAGTGTGGAGGTACTGCTACACTTACAGGTGGGTCAGTGTAGTGTGGAAGTACTGCTGCACTTACAGGTGGGTCAGTGTAGTGTGGAGGTACTGCTACATTTACAGGTTGATGAGTGTAGTGTGGAGGTACTGCTATACATACAGGTGGGTCAGTGTAGTGTGGAGGCACTGCTACACTTACAGGTGGGTCAGTGTTGTGTGGAAGTACTGCTGCATTTACAGGTGGGTCAGTGTAGTGTGGAGGTACTGCTACACTTACAGGTGGATGAGTGTAGTGTGGAAGTACTGCTGCACTTACAGGTGGGTCAGTGTAGTGTGGAGGTACTGATACACTTACATGTATGTCAGTGTAGTGTGGAGGTGCTGCTACACTTACAGGTGAGTCAGTGTAGTGTGGAGGTACTGCTACACTTACAGGCGGATTAGTGTAGTGTGGAGGTACTGCTACACTTACAGGTGGGTCAGTGTAGTGTGGATGTACTGCTACACTTACAGGTAGATGAGTGTAGTGTGGATGTACTGCTACACTTGCAAAATGGATTATTGTAGTGTGGAGGTACTGCTACACTTACAGGTGGGTCATTGTAGTGCGGAGGTACTGCTACTCTTACTAGTGGGTCATTGTATTGTCGAGGTACTGCTACTCTTACAGGTGGATGAGTGTAGTGTGGGGGGTACTGCTACACTTACAGGTGGATGAGTGTAGTGTGGAGGTACTCCTACACTTATAGGTGGATGAGTGTAGTGTGGAGGTACTGCTACACTTACAGGTGGGTCATTGTAGTGTGGAGGTACTGCAACACTTACAGGTGGGTCAGTTTAGTGTGGAGGTACTGCTACACTTACAGGTGGATGAGTGTAGTATGGAAGTACTGCTGAACTTACAGGTGGGTCAGTGTAGTGTGGAGGTACCTCTACACTTACAGGTGGGTCAGTGTAGTGTGGAGGTACTGCTACACTTACAGGCGGATTAGTGTAGTGTGGAGGTACTCCTACACTTACAGGTGGGTCATTGTAGTGTGGAGGTACTGCAACACTTACAGGTGGGTCAGTTTAGTGTGGAGGTACTGCTACACTTACAAGTATGTGATTGTAGTGTAGAGGTACTGCTACACTTACAGGTGGATGAGTGTTGTGTGGAGGTACTGCTACACTTACAGGTGGATGAGTGTAGTGTGGAAGTACTGCTGAACTTACAGGTGGGTCAGTGTAGTGTGGAGGTACTGCTACACTTACAGGTGGGTCAGTGTAGTGTGGAGGTACTGCTACACTTACAGGTGGATGAGTGTTGTGTGGAGGTACTGCTACACTTACAGGTGGATGAGTATAGTTTGGAGGTACTGCTACACATACAGGTGGATGAGTGTAGTGTGGAGGTACTGCTTCACTTACAGGTGGGTCAGTGTAGTGTGGAGGTACTGCTACACTTACAGGCGGATTAGTGTAGTGTGGAGTTACTCCTACACTTACAGGTGGGTAAGTGTAGTGTGGATGTACTGCTACACTTACAGGTGGATGAGTGTTGTGTGGAGGTACTGCTACACTTACAGGTGGATGAGTGTAGTGTGGAAGTACTGCTGAACTTACAGGTGGGTCAGTGTAGTGTGGAGGTACTGCTACACTTACAGGTGGGTCAGTGTAGTGTGGATGTACTGCTACACTTACAGGTAGATGAGTGTAGTGTGGATGTATTGCTACACTTACAGGTGGGTGAGTGTAGTGTGGAGGTACTGCTACACTTACAGGTGGGTCAGTGTAGTGTGGAGGTACTGCTACACTTACAGGTGGATGAGTGTAGTGTGGAGGTACTGCTACACTTACAGGTAGATGAGTGTAGTGTGGATGTACTGCTACACTTACAGATGGATGAGTGTAGTGTAGGGGTACTGCTACACTTACAGGTGGATGAGTGTAGTGTGAAGTACTGCTACACTTGCTGTTGGGGCATTGTAGTGTGTAGGTACTGCTACACTTACAGGTTGGTCAGTGTAGTGTGGAGGTACTGCTACACTTACATGTGGGTGAGTGTAGTGTAAAGGTACTGCTACACTTACATTTGGATGAGTGTAGTGTGGATATACTGCTACACTTAATGGTGGGTCAGTGTAGTGTGGAGGTACTGCTACACTTACAGGTGGGTCAGTGTAGTGTGGAAGTACTGCTGCACTTACAGGTGGGTCAGTGTAGTGTGGAGGTACTGCTACATTTACAGGTTGATGAGTGTAGTGTGGAGGTACTGCTATACATACAGGTGGGTCAGTGTAGTGTGGAGGCACTGCTACACTTACAGGTGGGTCAGTGTTGTGTGGAAGTACTGCTGCATTTACAGGTGGGTCAGTGTAGTGTGGAGGTACTGCTACACTTACAGGTGGATGAGTGTAGTGTGGAAGTACTGCTGCACTTACAGGTGGGTCAGTGTAGTGTGGAGGTACTGATACACTTACATGTATGTCAGTGTAGTGTGGAGGTGCTGCTACACTTAGAGGTGGGGGAGTGTAGTGTGGAGGTACTGCTACACTTACAGGTGAGTCAGTGTAGTGTGGAGGTACTGCTATACCTACAGGCGGATTAGTGCAGTGTGGAGGTACTCCTACACTTACAGGTGGGTCAGTGTAGTGTGGATGTACTGCTACACTTACAGGTAGATGAGTGTAGTGTGGATGTACTGCTACACTTGCAAAATGGATTATTGTAGTGTGGAGGTACTGCTACACTTACAGGTGGGTCAGTGTAGTATGAAGGTACTGCTACACTTACTGGTGGGTCATTGTAGTGCGGAGGTACTGCTACTCTTACAGATGGATGAGTGTAGTGTAGGGGTACTGCTACACTTACAGGTGGATGAGTGTAGTGTGAAGTACTGCTACACTTATAGGTGGATGAGTGTAGTGTGGCGGTACCGCTACACTTACAGGTGGGTCATTGTAGTGTGGAGGTACTGCTACACTTACAGGTGGGTCATTGTAGTGTGGAGGTACTGCAACACTTACAGGTGGATGAGTGTAGTGTGGAGGTACTGCTACACTTACAGGTGGGTCATTGTAGTGTGGAGGTACTGCAACACTTACAGGTGGATGAGTGTAGTCTGAAGGTACTGCTACACTTACAGGTGGGCCAGTTTAGTGTGGAGGTACTGCTACACTTACAAGTGGGTGAGTGTAGTGTAGAGGTACTGCTACACTTACAGGTGAATGAGTGTTGTGTGGAGGTACTGCTACGCTTACAGGTGGATGAGTGTAGTGTGGAAGTACTGCTGCACTTACAGGTGGGTCAGTGTAGTGTGGAGGTACTGCTACACTTACAGGTGGGTGAGTGTCGTGTAGAGGTACTGCTACACTTACAGGTGGATGAGTGTTGTGTGGAGGTACTGCTACACTTACAGGTGGATGAGTATAGTTTGGAGGTACTGCTACACATACAGGTGGATGAGTGTAGTGTGGAGGTACTGCTTCACTTACAGGTGGGTCAGTGTAGTGTGGAGGTACTGCTACACTTACAGGCGGATTAGTGTAGTGTGGAGTTACTCCTACACTTACAGGTGGGTAAGTGTAGTGTGGATGTACTGCTACACTTACAGGTGGATGAGTGTAGTGTGGAGGTACTCCTACACTTACAGGTGGGTCAGTGTAGTGTGGATGTACTGCTACACTTACAGGTGGATGAGTGTAGTGTGGAGGTACTGCTACACTTACAGGTGGATGAGTGTAGTGTGGATGTACAGCTACAATTACAAAATGGGGTATTGTAGTGTGGAGGTACTGCTACACTTACAGGTGGGTCTTTGTAGTGTGAAGGTACTGCTACACTTACTGGTGGGTCATTGTAGTGCGGAGGTTCTTCTACACTTGCAGGTGGATGAGTGTAGTGTGGATGTACTGCTACACTTACAGGTGGATGAGTGTAGTGTGAAGTACTGCTACACTTATAGGTGTATGAGTGTAGTGTGGAGGTACTGCTACACTTACAGGTGGGTCATTGTAGTGTGGAGGTACTGCTACACTTACAGGTGGATGAGTGTAGTCTGGAGGTACAGCTATACTTACTGGTGGGTCACTGTAGTGTGGAGGTACTGCTACACTTACAGGTGGGTGAGTGTAGTGTGGAGGTACTGCTACACTTACAGGTGGATGAGTGTAGTGTGGAGGTACTGCTACACTTACAGGTGGGTGAGTGTCATGTAGAAGTACTGCTACACTTACAGGTGGATGAGTCTTATGTGGAGGTACTGCTACACTTACAGGTGGATGAGTGTAGTGTGGGGGTACTGCTACACATACAGGTGGATGAGTGTAGCGGCAAGGTACTGCTACACTTACTGGTGGGTCATTGTAGTGTGTACGTACTGCTACACTTACAGGTTGGTCAGTGTAGTGTGGAGGTACTGCTACACTTACATGTGGATGAGTGTAGTGTAAAGGTACTGCTACACTTACATTTGGATGAGTGTAGTGTGGATGTACTGCTACACAATGGTGGGTCAGTGTAGTGTGGAGGTACTGCTACACTTACAGGTGGGTCAGTGTAGTGTGGAGGTACTGCTACATTTACAGGTGGATGAGTGTAGTGTAGAGGTACTGCTACACTTACCAGTAGATGAGTGTAGTGTGGAAGTACTGCTACCCTTACAGGTGGAAGAGTGTAGTGTGGATGTACTGCTACACTTACAGGTTGGTCAGTGTAGTGTGGAGGTACTGCTACACTTACAGGTGGGTCTGTGTAGTGTGGATGTACTGCTACACTTAGAAATGGTTTATGTAGTGTGGAGGTACTGCTACACTTACAGGTGGATGAGTGCATTGTGGATTTACTGTTACGCTTATCGATGGATGAATGTAGTGTGGAGGTACTGCTACACTTACAGGTGGATCAGTGTAGTGTGGAGGTACTGTTACACTTACAGGTGGATGAGTGTAGTGTGGAGGTACTGTTACACTTACAGGTGGGTGAATGTAGTGTGGAGGTACTGCTACACTTACAGGTGGATGAGTGTAGTGTGGAGGTACTGCTACACTTACAGGTTGGTCAGTGTAGTGTGGAGGTACTGCTACACTTACAGGTGGGTCATTGTAGTGTGGCGGTACTGCTACACTTTCTGGTGGGTGAGTGTAGTTTGGTGGTACTGCTATACTTACAGGTGGATGAGTGTAGTGTGGAACTACTGCTACACTTACTGGTGGGTGAGTGTAGTGTGGAGGTACGGCTATCCTTACAGGTGGATGAGTGTAGTGTGGAGGCACTGATTCACTTACAGGTGGGTTAGTGTAGTGTGGACATACTGTTACACTCTTAGGTGGATGAATGTAGTGTGGAAGTACTGCTACACTTACAAGTGGGTCAGTGTAGTGTGGAGGTACTGTTGCACTTACAAGTGTGTGAGTGTAGTGTGGAAGTACTGCTACACTTACACGTGGATTAGTATAATGTGGAGGTACAGCTTTACTTACAGGTGGATGAGTGTAGTGTGGAGGTACTCCTACACTTTCAGGTGTGTGAGTGTAGTGTGGAGGTATTGCTTCACTTACAGGTGGATGAGTGTAGTGTGGAGGTACTGCTACACTTACAGGTGGGTGAGTGTAGTGTGGAGGTACTGCTACACTTACCGGTGGGTCAGTGTAGTGCAAAGGTATTTCTACACTTACAGGAGGGTCAGTGTAGTGTGAATGTACTGCTATAGTTACAGATGGATTAGTGTAGTACATTTCTTTAAATACATATATTATTGTAGCACTTAGACTTCAAAACAAAACTGAAACAATAACTAAGTACATTAAAACTTTGTTAGAGTCAAGAAATAATTCTTATACTTCAACTAAAAATAATAAAATGTAATACTAAAGTGATTTACAGTTCCTTTATAATTTCCAGAAATGCATTTTTCTGATCCTCTTCGATAGTTTGGTGTTTTCTATTAGCCAATTTGTGCACATCGCTTTGTTGCTACTTTTTTCCCCTTTTTCCATGTTGCCTGATAAACTTGATTTGGCAAGATTTCTCAGCACTACAGTTCTGAACACAATTTTAGGTGTTTCACTCTGTTATGCCTCTGCTTTGGCTATTGTGTACCTTACTACAGTTTACATATTAACATTTTGTACACAGCTATGCAATGCACCTATGAGGTAAATGTGTGGTACTGTTCCTTACAAGAAGGATAAGCTTGCCTGGTGTATGTGGTAGTCTTGTATTCTTACAGACTATGTCACACTGATATCTGAATATGTTTGCTTGAACATTATCCAATGCCTAATGGAGTGCAGCCCCTTAAGACTAATGCATGCTATGTGCCTTGGGCCAAGTGGTGCATTTACAATAATACATGCATTTCATTGCATATAGAATTAATGGTATCCAATAAATTTAAAAGAGCTGCTACATAGCTATAACTATTACTGTGTCTAACAGTTAGAGAACATCTGGGGCATGTAACATCATGGCTTCCAATAACTGGGTAGAGATTCAGAATGTATTTTGTATGCTGTCCTCTGCCTTCTTAGATACTGGGCAGTTTAATGCAGATAATTAAGTCTTTGAGGTGCTAACTGGCTTCAGTCTGCAGTCCTGTGTTTGATTTCCTTTATCTTCATTTACCTGATCTGTACCTCTGAGCAGGTCACATAACCACACACTCTTTTACTGCAGTATCTTCATTTACCTGCTCTGTACCTCTGAGCAGGTCACATAACCACACACACTGCAGTATCTTCATTTACCTGCTCTGTACCTCTGAGCAGGTCACATAACCACACACTCGTTTACTGCAGTATCTTCATTTACCTGTTCTGTACCTCTGAGCAGGTCACATAACCACACACTCTTTTACTGCAGTATCTTCATTTACCTGTTCTGTACCTCTGAGCAGGTCACATAACCACACACTCTTTTACTGCAGTATCTTCATTTACCTGTTCTGTACCTCTGAGCAGGTCACATAACCATGCACTCTTTTACTGCAGTATCTTCATTTACCTGTTCTGTACCTCTGAGCAGGTCACATAACCACACACTCTTTTACTGCAGTATCTTCATTTACCTGTTCTGTAACTCTGAGCAGGACACATAACCATGCACACTTTTACTGCAGTATCTTCATTTACCTGTTCTGTACCTCTGAGCAGGTCACATAACCATGCACTCTTTTACTGCAGTATAAGCCTTCCTTCCAGGGAACTTACACTACTTTATATGGAGTTTCTTGCTCAGTGAGTTACACTTCTCACACTGAGCAGCTGTCTTTACAGTCTGCCGCTATGAACTATTTTTGCAGCCATGAGGTGTACCTTCTCCATCATACATACATACAAATGTTTCAAGCATGGGCATTAATGCCCTTCTAGCTTGCCAATATACTCAAACACTTGTTCCCATAATAAATGTCCAGGCTGTTCTTAAAAATATCTAAACTAGTACTTGCTTTAATGTAATTTGGTAGTCTGTTCCAAGCATCAGCTACTCTGTCAGAGAACCAATTTGTACACTTCTCATTCCTATAGAATATTCTACATATGTTGTCTGATGACTCTCTAGTGCATTTTGATAACCCCAAACATTCCCAGAGGTAGTTGTCCTTAAATGCCCTATATACCTGAATAAGATCTCCTCTTAAATATCTGTAAGAGACAATGTACAAGTTCAGATATTTTAGTTTTTCATAATAACTTAGAATTTCACATCAATGGATGCCCTTTGTATATTTCCACTGTATTCTTTCCAGTTTATTCATGCTTGTTTTCCTATAGGGTTTCCATATTGTTATTCTATACTCAAGTTTGGGTCTAATGTAACTAACAATGACTTCATTATGTTTCATTTCCTAGACTTTATAAATCTTTTTATACAACCTATAGTTTTATAACTATCATCAGCCAATTGGTTGATATGATTTGAAAAACTCATAGCTGAATCTACCCATATACACAGGTCCTTAAATGAGTCTACAGTTTCAATTGCTGCGTGCTGTATTAAATATTCACCTTTCAGTTTATGTCTCCCAAATCTCATATGCTTAGTTTTTGATGCATTTATCAACATATTATTCTCCTGTGCCCAAATGGTCAATTCAGTCAAATTATTTTGCAGACATGCCTTATCTGTAACACTTGTAATCAGTTTACCCAATTTCAGGTCGTCAGCATATAGACTGTAGAACACCTCAGATGAAAAAGTAAGGTCTGAAATATACAATCTAAACAAGTAAGGGCCTAGGACAGAGCCCTGTGGGACATTTGACTATAACCAAAGATTTCACCTGTCCAGCTGGTATGTGTGATACTTGCCATGTCCTATTTGTAAGCCATGCAGCTATCCATCTTATCAACAGTACATCAACACCTAGATGTACTAATTTATTGATCAGTGTTTTGTGTATGACCCTGCCAAATGCTGAAGTTAAATCTATATAAATCACATCACAGCACAATTTTTAATTCATAGCTGTTATTATGTTGTTATAGAACATCATGTTACAGGTGGTAATAGATCTATTTTCAACATATGCATGCTGATATATGGTTTCAAGTCCCAACCTATCCAGTTCTGACAATAACCTATCCAGTATTACCTTCTCCATTATTTTTCCACAACATGAAAGTAGACTTAAGGGTCTGATTCTGGGTTTGTCCTACTCCCCTTTCCCTTAAAGGCAGGTTTAATAAGTGCATGTCTCCAATCTTGAGGAATCTACCCATATTTATATGATGTAGTGAATAATAGATATAATGGTAGTATAAGTTCTTGCTGAAGTGTTCTCAGGTCATTATTACTTATTCCGACTCCTCCCTGCACTTTGCTTGAATCCAGTTTGCACAGTTCTTTTTCAATATAATCTAATTTGATTCCAGTATCTGGGGTTACCTGGATGTCACTAGGACAACTTACCACCCCTTTTGTGGAGCCAAACTGTTTTGTATAAGATTTTGTAAATATATCTATAAATTTTAGCATCTGCACACAGTTTATCAATTTGTGTATCTTTACTCCTTCCATATCTTATGTATCTATAAAAAGGTTTCCTATTATGCTCAATATCTTTATATAAATTTTCTTCAAATTTTTCTTGATCTTGTCTAACACGATGCTTACTCTGTTTGTCCAGCTTGTTTATTTCGGTTTTCAAAGTTGTAGTTCGACCTCTCTTCCATTTCTTATATTTTTTGTCTCTCACCTTAATCAGGTATCTTGTTCTTATGGAAATATAACCCCCTGATGTTACGCACCTAGATCCTGATGTTAAACATTTTTTTGACTTTTTCCACTCAAACAATTTCTCTTTCAAAACTTTTCATGTTCCATCTGCATTTTTCCACTGAACACCTCACTCCAGTTAATTTTATATAGTAACTGTTTTGCTTCCTTATAATCTGTAATTAACCTTCTGTGCATTGGCTTAGATTTCAGTTTGGCAGAATTATCTAGCAACAAATTAACCTTAATAACCCCATGATCACTGCACATAAATGGTGGTAAAACTTGACTTGAAGTTACAGTAATTTCTTTGGGAACACAAACAATATCTAGTATATTCCGTCCCCTGGTAGGGTTTTTTACAATCTGAAGCATTTGTTGCTCCTGAATATACTCTGTGAATAATTTCTTTACTAATGTTGTTGAATCAATATTATTCCAGTCTGTTTCTGGTAAATTTATGTCCCCAGCTAATATTATTCTTCCCTCCTGCGTTTCATGTAAGAAATGTATGAATTCCTCTAGGTCATCTGCACTTGACGTTGGTGGTCTATACACTCCAACAATTGTTATACATTCCAGGGTTGTCTTTATTGTCACAGTTACACAATCTATAGTATTGGTGTTATTACTGAACATGTAATAATCACAAGTCTCATAGCTATCTTTAATCCCTATCATAACACCTCCACCTGATTTTTTTTATTAGAATGTCTGTTACAGTAAAAACATTTATACCCTGTCAGAATTGGTTTCCAATCATTTTTCTTTAACCATGTCTCACAAACAATAACAACATCAATCTTGTGGGAACCTAACAAATTTTCTAATAAAAAAAAATTATTATTAATGCTCCTAACAACCATCAGAGATGCATCAAATATTGCTATCTGTGAACTGTTACATTTTTGACCTGGTAAAAATCCTGGCTAGTGTTTGTCAAATATTGCAAAATATCTGCTGCAAAAATTCTCTTCCCTGAGCTAGATAAATGCACACCATCCTGTCTGAACACGTGTGCCCAAAAGAAGGCTTGGATGCTCTACATATTTCCATTTTTTAAAACAGGACATTTTTTCCATGTAGGTGTTTATCCAAAAAAATCTTTTCATTCACAGTGACCTGACTATCCTTTCTATAGATGATTTGTGAAAAATATGTCCTAACACCAGTACACGCTATACAATCTAAGAGGGCTGTCAGTTCCCGACTAACAGTCAGAAAATCTTTGTTGGTGACATCATTTGTACCAACATGAATAAAAACAGATCCATACTTCCTTACATTAAGGCATTCCAAGGCTTGTTTCACATCTTCTATTTTTGCTCCTGGCAAGCATAACACTACTCAATGTCCATTATAATCTCTGCAAATATAAGTATCAGTTCCTCTAATAACTGAATCTCCAATTACAAGAATATCTTTGCTGTTCATCTCTGAAGAATCATCAGCTTCTAATACAGTCATTTCTGCTCTATCAATTGTTACGAAGAATAGATCTTCATCACTGTTAGTCTTATTAATCCCACTGTTTTCACTGCGTATTAAATTCTCATCTAACTGGCATTGTAAATCCACAGCTTGAGCCATGTAGTCAACATCTGTCTTTCTCTTCTTTTTTCTTACAGTAATGTTCTTCAATCCTTCCACGTTCAGTTTGGATTTCTTCCTTTTCATCTGCCCTCTTTTTTTCTACCTTTTCCATTGGAAAGGTGATACCTTTTTCTGTAGACTGAGGGTTTTCTGATAGATAGATATCTTCATTCCCTGTCACCAGTATGTTACATAACAAAGCAGAATCCTTTTTACTACGTATTCTCTTTCCTTTACAATCATTAGTCAGTTTCTTTTTCTTCCTTGTTATTTGTTGAGAACTTCTTCCTTTCTTTCTTTTTTTGTTTCCTTCTAAACAAATTGGATCCTCAGATTGCGGAGTACTTGCATCCACTATTACATAGTTCTCAGGGGCCTCATCATGTTTCATAGGAGTTGAATGTTCTTTGCAGAAAATAAGATGCATCATTTCCTAAATCTGTTGTATTTGTTCTATGCCTAACATTATTTAGTTCATCAGTCCAGTCATTAATATATGATACAACAGTTCTCCAAGCCATGACAATTACACAAGTGCAATCATCATCATTAAGTCGAGAATTGCTTCTAACAATGATAAGCAAATCATCCAACTTCTGACACGAGGAACAAAGATCACTAGTGTTATCAGCTGTTACCTTTAAATATGCATAGCATTTGTTACACTGCCAGCCAGAAGTTGTAATTTCTTTATATCACACACGAAGGGCAGTAGCGTAGCTTCTGCTCACTATAGCTCGCAGTCGCACCTCCTTTTAACAATAAAAATAAATAAAACTTCTCTTACCAGTCAACTCCACAACAAATTACAAACCAAGACAGGATTGTTTAGATATGCTCATTCATGCTTATTTCTGTGCAGGAATTTATGTGCAAGATTAGCATAATATGAAGATAAAATGCACTGCTGGATAGGCTGCTTTACTTACCTATGCATTGTTCTACCAAATATACTGGTGTTTTGCTGGTGCACTGTGTACATTGCATGTGTGTTTTAACAGGGACGTTTGCTTACATAATTTTTCTTCTGCAACTCATCATGAATACATTTTTGTTTCAGGCATCAATAGTATAATGATAAAAATGCACTGTTTCTGGAAGATATCAACATGTTAACATGACTAACGACATAAACACATATTTAACCATTATAAATTTTGTTATGATTTCAGACATTAATCTAAAAAGCCACCTTTTAATTGTGAATTTAATATGCAAACCAATAAGAGAAAGTAATATAATGTTTATGCATTATCCTAAAACTGAAAAATAAACATTTCCTTTCTAGCATATTTAAATTAATCCCAAAGAGCCTAATTACTTATATTTTGTATCATTTGCTAGGGTTTGATATGCTTTCACAATTCCAGCTAGAGACGGCTTATGTGAATGGAATTATTCAAAAGATACCTGGATCAGCATCTCAGCTATTGGCATACAAAATTGGACACACTGCAGACTTCAGGATCCCAGCCAGGTAATGCCTTCCCACTTACATCAAAATGGCATTTCATTGTCTCTATTAGAACTATAGGACCTGTGCAGCCTACTGGGTTTCTGTTACTGCTTTGTTATCCTTCCCATTTTTTTCTGATAGTGTCAAGGACTGTTTAAAATCAGTGTGGCTATTTTTACCAATAGAATTAACACTGGCACTGAATGGATGCCAGGGATGGATCAAAAAATCTGCATCTTATGTAAAAGGAATGCTGCTAAGGAATGCTCAGTGTGCAAATTGTATAACTTTCTTCAACAACAAAATAATTGGGGCAATATATAAAAAGCGATCCTATTTAAAGATGTCAGAGAGTTGATACTTGTTTCAGACTCACTCTTTTGGGGTCAAAAGGAAGTACTGGTACAAGATGACTCGATGAAAAATGAGAATAAAGGTCAGACTCAAGTAACAAGGACTGAAGCTGACCAAGAGCTTGATTCAGAACAAGGAATAAAGAGCAATAAAAACAGGGAAACATAAGTGGAGTCAAACTAAGGGTGTTAGAAATAGATTAGAAATTATGTCTAATAGAAAAGCAAGTTAGGTTGTATTTTGGTTGCAGTGGGCAGGAAAATAGTTAACTTGAATCAGACAGAAAAATTTTAATTGATCTTATACAATCAGAAAAGCTTGGATTGAGGTTTAAATAACTGCATTACACCTATCCCTTGTTTTCAGCAGGGATAATGTATATGTTTAGAATGCTAGCAAAAAATCACCTTAAACTAAAATATTCAGTTCCAGTTTAACCTTGAAAGACTCAAAAGACTCTAGCTATTCTCTGTCTCGTATCGCCTACTTCGAGTGATCTCTGCTTGACGTACAAAGCTTTGTCTGACCCAGCTCTGTTATAAATGCTACATCTAAAGAAATCCCAATCCCTCCACACCACATGCTCCAGAGACCTCAACCTCATTACCACAACCAACAGAACATGCTGGAGGGACAAGTTCCTCGCCCAGAGACTACCCATGCTCTGGAATAGACTTCCCATACATGTCAAGCAGAGCACCTCGATGTTCCTCTTCAAGAGAAATCTTGATGAGTGGATGGGTAACAGAAAGTTCACCCGGGGATCACTCCAGTGGCTGTACTTGATAGAGGCACTGGGAACTAATGTTGGGCGGCATGATGCCAGGGCACTTCTATGGGCTAGGCTTGTAAAGGCTCCAGGGCCATTAGCCTAGTACACACCTATGAACCTAGGATAACAGCCATAGGGATAGCAAGAAGGCATCCAGTTAAGTATAATAGGAATGAAAAAACGACTTACTTTATGACTTTTTTGATGGAAGAAAGTGAGACCCCAGATAATGTATAGAGGTGACTGATGAGATCATAAATGCATTAGAAATAAGGCATACTATACAACTGTCATTGCCTTACAAAGGACCCAACTTACATTATTTATTTATTTTGCATTTGTTAACTGGGTTGGACCAGCTGGGTAAGAATTTACCCTTTTTCAGTGGAGACCCGAGGGGAAAAGCTCCAAACAGACATACAAGTAGAAACAAGTTTACAGTAATACAGAGCAAAACATGTCATGAATACTATGGATAAGAAAAAAATATGTACTCCATAGAATTATACATAGCTTTATACATAAAGAAGTATAAATAATAAGGTTGTAAGAAAAAAACACAATGCAGTATGCAGTAAGGGAAATAAGGTTATAGGTATTATTCTGAAAAGAAACATGGTATTATTGGATTAGTGGCTAGAAGGACAATTGTGCATGTGCAGGGGGCCTCAGATCTGAGGATGAAACTAGTGCAGAAGTAAAAAGTAGAGAACAGTGTATGTACAAGGGGGGGCCTCGGATCAGAGGAAGAGATGGTGCAGAAGAAAAAGTAGTAGAAGAGGAATGAAGAGAGCTAGAGGGAGGGCGTAAAAGGGAGAGCAGTTAGATGCAGTAAGTTATAGAAAGAGGAACGGTCTTATAGTTCAGACTCAGTGGTGAAGTGGGTATAGGGAGAGGGAGGGTTTAAGTAGGGTGGTTGCAGGTACATATAGGGTTGTTATGGAGATACAGTAACAGGTCATGTTTGAAGTTAGAAAGGGAGGTATGGCTTCTGATTTAGAGTGGAAGATTGTTCCAGATAAGGGAAATGAAGTGTTTATAGAGTATTTTACCTATGTTCTTGTTGGGTCTATAGACTTGCAGTTAGTGTTTATCGAGCTGCGCTGGGAATGGGGAGGGCTATTCCAGGAGATCAAGTTGGACAGAGATGGACAGTCAGAGTTTGACTTAAGAATTCTAAAAACTTGGATAAGATGACTTTTGGCCAGAAGGTATGGGAATTTGAGCCAATATAGTTTTTTGAGTGCAGTGCAGTGATGGGATTTATAGGGGCTGCTGGTGACAAATCTAGCAATTTTGTTGTAGGTTTGGTCTAGTTTTGCCAACAGGTTATTTTGTAGATTGGAAAATAGAGGGGAGCCATAGAGAAGGGCAGGGAGGAGATAGGATTGGGCTAGCGGTAGTTTTGAGTTGGGGGTCAGGAATTGGCCATTTCTGTATAGCAGGCCCAGTTTTTGGTATGTTTTCTTTATGGAATGAAGTATGTGGAGGTCTAGTTTGAGCTGGTCATCTATGATGACACCCAGGAGTTTTGTGTGTGAGTCTGGTCTTATGATGGTGCCATTTAGAGAGGATATTTATTTATTTACTTGCAGTTTGATTACCGGGGAAGTCCATTGGGCCGGATTGACCCATTTTCAGTGGAGGCCCAGGGAGAAAAGCTCCATGATGCATTATACAATTTAGATACAACTGATAGTTAATATTAAAGATAATATTATGTAGAATAGTTACTCATAAATGCATTCAATATCATGCATAGTTAACAAATTAATTAAGCTTGAAGGTAAGGATCATACAGTTTCATTTGAGGAAAACATATGTGTTAGGTGTTGAAACAGTTTACATAAAAACCTTTTAAGAAAATGTAAATACGCTTTACATGCACACATCAACAGTAGAATGCTATTTACAATATTTATAAGGTTGGGCTGTGTGAGGGTAGCTGTAGGTGTTGTTGAGAGCTTAGAGAGCTGCTATAGAAATTGTTGAGAGCTTAGACAGGCTCATAGGAAGATAACTATGAGAGATGTAGAGCTTGGGAACCAGAGAGAGATTAATCCTCATATGTGAACACTGATGAAAAAACAGACCTAGCTTAAGGTACATAGGTTTATAGGATGATACTAGGCTATTGGCCCAGAGGCCCTTATAAGCCTATCCAAGAATTTCACTCATGTTTCCTCAAAGTCAGCACCTGTTTCCCTTGTCCAGCAGGGACACAGGTGGGATCCCAGGGATGTATTTTCTGTTTCCTATCCAGTCATCCAGGTTCCTCTTAAAGAGGTACTCTGCTTGACATGGAGAGGGAATTTATTCCACAGATGGGGGAGTCTTTGGGACACAAATCTATTCCACTGACAAGTTCTATTAATGTCACAGACCAGGTTAAGGCCTTGTGTGCA
Source organism: Protopterus annectens (assembly GCF_019279795.1). Lineage (NCBI taxonomy): Eukaryota > Metazoa > Chordata > Ceratodontiformes > Protopteridae > Protopterus > Protopterus annectens. Next base: position 347,691,055 of record NC_056730.1, on the reverse strand, counting down.
GGTTGTGCGAGTGGAGTTTGTCTTATGGATATGCAACAACTCCATCATGGCTGGGTCGGAAATGGCCTTGTATGCCAGACACAGGTCATCTCTGAGCAGTCTGTATGAGACTGAGTAGAGGGACAGGGCTTTTAGCCTATCTGTATAGAACAGGTGTTTGAGACCCTGGATTTTCCTGGTCAGGAACCTCTGTGGTCTTTCCAACTGCTGCATTTGCTTGGCAAGGTACATACCGAAGGGGACATTGTACTTGATAATAGGTCTGTTATGGGAGGAGTACGGGGATGTTATGACCTCCTTGTTCCTAGATGAAATACCCTTATTTATGAGATGGGCCATGTAGGAAAGCCTTCTGTACAATGGAGCCAACATGGTGGCCAAAAGTCAGGTTGCTATCAACCTGCGTGCCCAAGTCCCTCACGACTGATTGTATGCTTAGTACATTGTTTTTAATGTGATAATTAGTGGGGATGATGTTTTTCCCAAATGGGATAATGATGCATTTCTTGGCATTCAGTTTGAGGCCATGCTGCTGGCACCAGTCATTAGTTTGGGTAAGGCCCTCTTGGAGGATGTTCACATCACTAGGGTAATTTAAGACAGCACCCAGATTGCAGTCATCTGCAAATGTGGTCAGCCACAGACCACTGGTTTTGGCTTGCACCTCAGAAACAGTAGAGGCCCCAATGCCGATCCTTGTGGTACAGCACTCATTATGGGTCTATTACTAGAGGTGGGTTCCCCTACTTTGACTGAGTGGGTTCTATCAATGAGCCAGTTAGCTACCCATCTGGTAACATATGGGTTGATGCCTAGCTGGGAGAGTTTATCTATTATGCCTGAGTGGGGAATAGTGTCAAAGGCTTTGACTAGGTCAAGGTAGGCAGTGTGCACCATCTTCCCCTCGTCCATGGCTTTGGTGACTGTTTCAAAGAAGTCGACCAAGTTTAACAGGTATGATCTCCCTTTGACAAAACCATACTGTGTGGGGTCAAGTGTTTGGAGGTTGCCAATGTCCTTGATTATAAGGTCGATGATAATTTGTTCCATGGCCTTGCAGATCAGGCTAGTTAGGCTGATGGCCTATAATTGCCTGGGTCAGTGAATGCTCCACCTTTGTGTAGAGGGATGACAGTGGCTGTCCTCCATTCAGCTGGGATGAAGCCGGTGCTCAGGCTTTGGTTTAATAGGGTGTCTAATGGATCTGAGATCTCATGCCTGAGTTCATGTAGGTTACAGCCAAGGATGTCATCGGGTCCCACGGAGACTGTATTTTTTGCCTTTGAGAGGGCATTAAGGACCTGTTCACTGGTGATGTGGGGAGGGGGGAAAATGCTGGGGATGTCCTGGTTTACTGATGGGGGGACAGGGGGGTGAAGTTTTCATTGAACCTGTCTGCCAGCTGGTTGGCTATATCTATGGCATTTGTGTATGTGGTGCGAATGACCACTAGTTCAGAGCAGATTTGGGTGTTGCCTTTGAGACTGCGGATATATGTGAAGAAGGCCTTGTGATTGTCCTTGGTGGATGTGGACAATTTAGACTCAAAGTTAACCTTCATGTTTGTTGAGAGAAAGGAGAGATTGCTTCCAACTTGGCACCTGCTCCTTCTTGGCCCTGGACAGCAATTTTTTCCTTTTATTATAGAGTTTGTTTATTGCTGCTGTCAACCAGACAGGTTTACTTTTCCTTGAGGAAGATTTGATCCTGTCAGGTATTGCTGAATCCATACAGCTAGGTAGGTGCTTATATAGTTTTTGTGGTGTAGACTTGAACATTAGTGTTAGTTCCAACTGAAGGGATGGTGGCTGTGAAGCTGCTTTTACCTGCTCTGAGGAAATGGAAGTCAGCTTTGGAAATGTTTTTTTCATTTGACCCTGACTGGGGGGGGGGGGGGGGGTCAGGGGAGATGGTGACTTCAAAAGTGATCACTTTATGGTCGGATCTTACCAAGGAGGATGATACTGTAGGAGAGCTACAGTGGCTACTCATGTTGGTTAGGACCAAGTCCAGGATATTTTCACCTCTCGTAGGGGTATCGACCAGCTGATCCAATGCATTGGCATTGATGAAGTCGAGGAATCTATGGGCATTCATGTTTGGGCTAGAATAGGTCTTCCACTCTATGGGTGGGTAGTTAAAGTCACCCAGGATCAGGGTAGAGGGTTGAGTCTTGATGGATTCATTTAAGTCCAGATAAGTGGAGTGGGTGTCCTGAGTCATGGTTGAGGGACTGTAGCTAGCTATTATTTGAATAGGTGTTTTGTCAACAGTTAACTGCAGTTGGAGTGTCTCCTGTGAGTCATACAATTTGACCAGCCTGGAGGTGTGTATGTCTTTGATAAATATTGAAACTCCACCTCCACTGGCTTTGTAGCCCTCTGTTTGGGGTCTGAAAGGATAGTAGGATGAGTTACCTGGTAAGGATGGGGTGCTCTCCAAAGCTTTGAACCAGGTTTCAGTGACTGCACAAATGTCAGGATCCTCCAGGGCAAGTAATGCTTGCAATGAGTGCAGTTTCATGCTAAGACTCCTAGCGTTTAGCAGCATGACCTTTAAATTTCATTTATAAGAATTATTCATGTTGGTAATTTTGTGGTCATGACTTTGCCTAAAAAAGGCACTATGGGGGAGGCAAAAGCCTTTGCCAGAAGCGTAAAGCCCAGGGGAGACAGATGAAGGCTATCTCAGGCAAAGCATCATGGTCTGTCAATCAGGTCCTCCCAGGCTGTCAGGTACTGCATCCCCTTGGAATGACACCAGAAACTAAGCCAATTGTTAAAGTCAGTAATTTTCTATTTGTATTGAGGTATCATTCAAGGTATACCAAGTTTCAGTCCAACGTTTGCCAACAATCACAAAATGATGAAGAAGTTATTTTTTATAGCTATAATAATCTTAAAGCCAGGAAAATGGAGCTTGACTTCCAAGTTAAATGCATTAAAGTGGCATTAACAGAATACAAAAACAGATTTAAAAAGTACTTTATACTAGTGGTCTGTGAGATTGCATAAGCCTCAGATTTTGTCAACACTGGTTACCAGGAAGAATTTATGATGGCTGAGGGAAATAAAGATTGTGTATAAATCTAAGCTATCAATACATAAGCTGGCAGAGCAGATATAGGAGCTATTATGTTAATGTTTATGGACAATAAGAATTTGAAACAAATTGTTGAAGAATCAACTAAAACATTCCTCAACAAGTACAGACTCATAACCGACTCAAAGGACAACTTCAGAAATGGTAACAATATCCTTACAGCTATATACAGTGAATCAGGCAAACTCATCTCAGCAATGGAACAGGCACATGCTTTTGGAGACATTTTCATACATCTTATCAGGAACTTTGACAGTATAAACCACCTCTTATTTAAGTTAAAATGTTAAGTTTTCATCCCAGTGTTTCTGGTTCAACAATTACCTATATAATAGAACAATAAAAATCATGACAGGCAACTTAGCAATATCAGAAAGATTCTTCACTACAGGTGTTCCACAGGTTTAGCCATTACCCCTATCTGATTTTTCATTTTTAGAAATGATATTAATACAGTTTTACCATCCATCTGTATTACACTGTATGAGGATCATATCATACTCCACAGAACAGTACCCTGCACTGGGAGAATTAGCTCTTCAAACAGGCTTCATCACACTTTCCCTTTGGGTAACTAAAAATATACAAACAGTAAACTAAACACAATCTGCTATCATGACATTTAGGACAGAAAAATGGATTTCATCCTCTGGACCTGTGCAAGAGTACCCTAAATACAGTCCCACATTATAAATATCTTGTCCTTACCCGAGATCCCACTTTTTCCTACAAGAGTCACACACAGAATTGTTTTAAAATAAGTTACTCAGCTTAAGGCCACACCAGCCAGATGCCAGAAGGGCAATAGCAAAAAATAAGTAATACTTAAAATGGAAAATGCACTCCCCATATCTATAAACTACTGCAAACTAATCTAAATTCTACCTGCATATTTATTAGATTATCACTATTTCATTTTAAAAACCTAACTTCCTTCAAACTACAGATAGAGCTACAGTGCTTTTATCACATCTTGCCTTCAAAATTCTGCATGAACATTATAGCACTCACATTAGACGCTACAAAGACAGGATAACAACACCCTCACCCTAGTTAGACCCTTTTCAATCTTGCCCTTGAGGGAAAAAATACTTTAGCAAAACTGTTCCCTTGGGCAAAAATAACATTCTTCAATAAATCAGGCAAACTACTGAATAGAAGAACACTCAGTTATCACCTAAAAGACACTAACAAATGATCCTGCAGTTTTGTCAGTCTAGTCAGTTAAATCCACTAATTAAATGCAATTAAGGGATTATGCTTCTCATCGCTATCGGTGGTGTTGACATAAAAAGAGCAAACTGTACACTTGAACAGTATATATATATATATATATATATATATATATATATATATATATATATATATATATATATGGGTCTACTTTCTTTAAACAAAATTACCTTTAACTGAATTTTACTTAACTTACCCAATCCCATTTCTACGAAGCTGTATTCCACTGAACGTATGGACTGCTGAAATCCTTTCCCTGTGAAGGGATCCACTTGGCCACCATGGGAATAAACCTAAAAGTAACAAAAGTAAACCCACAAAAGTGGGAGGATTCACACCCCACACCTTCCATGTGTGGGCTTTGCCCCCCACACCCCCTGTACTTAAATATACCAATTCCGAGATTGCACTACATTGAAGAGAGGGCAAAGTTCACCACAGTGGCCAAGTGGTTTCTTTCACAGGAAAAGGATTTTGGCAGTTAGTGCATTCGGTGGAACGTAGCTTTGTAGAACTTGGATTGGGTAAGTAAAACTGGGTTAAAGTTAATTTAATTTAAAGAAAGTAGACTCATATATATATATATATATATATATATATATATATATATATATATATAGCTACCTATCAAAACATCTACTCTTCATAACATCTAAACTCAAAACATCAAGACCATAACATTTAAACTTCAAAACATCTAAAACTCATAACATCGAATCTCAAAACATTGAAAACTACAAAGCAACTATAAATAACATCCCACAGAGTTTTTGCTATGTTTCTGCAGGGGGGCAAGCCCCCTGCACCCCCCATGTGGGGGGCTCCACCCCTCACCTCCCGTAAATTAAATATACCAACTCCAAGGTCGCACTACAGTGGGGGAAAAAGTTAATTTCCTAACCCCACTGTAGTGCAACCTTGGAGTTGGTATATTTAATTTACGGGGAGGTGGGGGGTGCAGGGGGGGCTGCATGTGTTTTATTTGCCATTTATTTGACTGTTTGCCCTTTAAATGTAATTTTTTTATTGTGCTCTACACCCAGGATATAGTGACCAGTCCACCCACCTGGTTAACAAACACAATAAATAAAATAAAACCAACAATGATTACAATGTCTTTTACTTAATCCAGATAACTGGATCATTCATTTTGTTATTAGAACACCTCTAATAAATTGTAGCCACGGTTGTCTTGAAATCACTTTATAAGGACACCTAGGAGTCTTTCAGACTCACAGAAACTATATTTATGCATAGAAAAATATAAGCGAAAGAAAGGAGATTATTTTAATATAACTGAAAAACTACCTGAGTGGAACTGGGTTACAGCATTCAAGCATAAAACCCTAGAAGAAGTATGGTACTCAATGAAGCATAAGCTAACCAGTTTAAGGGAACAATGTATTCTGATTAGATGAAAAATGGAAGGTATTTCACATTGCTGCACTTCTTTCTCAATCTTCAACCAGTCAGCTATTCCACTTGTAGTTCTAAATGTTAATTCTTGTTCTGCATGCAGATTCCTCTGGAGCTAAATAACACAACCCTGTATCCCTATTTCTCTAAGAACTTTACAGAATTTGCAATGGTCCACACAATCAAAGGCTTCAAAGTAGTCAGTAAATGAAAAACAGACATTTGTATGAAATTCCTTTGCTTTCTTTATTATCTAGATGATATTGGCAGTTTTATTTCAGGTTGGTCTTCCCCTTTTAAAACTAACAGTTCCTGATCCATATATTGCTAGAGTCTAGCTTGCAGGGTCATGAGCATTAAACCATCTGATAATGTAATCTCTCTTTTACATTGCAGTCTATGTCCTTGTTTATTAGTTCCATAATGATGCATTCTACTGCTTTGCGGATAAGACTGGGGATGCTCCTAGGTCTGTAGTTTCCTGAATCAATATTAGATCCCCCTTGTAGAGTGGGAAGTCTACAGCAGTTCTCCATTCACCTGGCATGAATTCAGTGTAGAAACTAAAGTTGAATAGTTTTATCAGCGAGTCACCAGACAGTGTCTGGTGCTGACAAGAAGGCAAACTGGAACCTTATCAGCACCCACGGAGAAAGTTTTTTTTTTTAAACAAAATGAAAGCAAACCATACTGACATATTTTCAGTTGCAAACATTCTACACCACGTACAATCTTCTATATAGTCATTGTCAAGTGAACATTCTATAGCTCATTCAATTCTTGCCTGCCCTTAAGCCTCATTCCTTCTCCAGAACATTATTCTGTATGTACTTTTCCCACGATTCCCATTTTCCTATGCAGTTTTCCCACTTTTTATAAAGATCCCATTCCCATTTCTTTTATCTCTGTTACTGTCTTCACTACTTCACTACTGTTTCCATTTTCTAGTAATTGCTTTTTTGGCAGCCGACAAAGTTAAACTCATCAAGGCTAAGTATGTTTAGACAATTTCCATCCTTTATTACAAAAAATCATTTCCTTAGTAAAATCAGTTTGCTCACCCAGTATTTCTAACAGAGTAGTCTACAGAGTATTTTTAAGGAATGCCAACTCATTACACTCCCAAAAATATGTTCCCAATTATATCTTTCTTCTCCATTACACTTCTAATATCTGCAAATTTATTTGGAGTCTATTTGGGATATAAAAACACCTATTCAAACACTTGCAAGCAAACATCCTAAATATTTTAGATTTTGTTGCATATTTGGGAGCCATACATTTATCATTGTTTCTTTGTGAATTGTTTATCCAGTATATCTCTTCCCAATCCTTTCTAACTTCTTCTGATTGATTCCTATAGGTATCATACAATATTTTATATTCTGTACTAATTATTATTTTTTAACAGCAGCTTCTGTTCTAAATTCTACTACAAACTCTACCAGGGCTGGTCTTTTACTTAACATCCCCTTATTCCTTTCTCTTTGCCTATACTCTGATATCAATCCTTGATAGGAAGGCAAGCTCTAGCCTGAAGTCCATATGAATTTTGGCCTCTTCCCATTCTGTTACCTTTTCTTCTCTAATTATTTGGTCACAATACCTTGGTTTCTTTGCCATTTTTTCCAATACATTCCAGCCTCCTTCTGCCTATTCTCTGTACCCCTAAATTGCAGTCATCCCTATTGGCAGAATCTCATTTCTCCTTTCTCCTTTCCTGTGTTGGCTTCATTCTTAGAATACTTTCTGGTACTTTAGGAATACAAAATTATGTATGGCTATTGTTATACTCCTTGAAGATATGCATCCAAAATCCCAATGTATCTTTATTTCTTGAGCTTCACCCCCCTCCCATTTCATCATCCCTTTCCACTTTGGATCACAGCTTTCTGTTTGTGCTTTGTATAGGAGCTTTAGGAGCTTTAACTTTGTAGCTCTGAAATACACCTTCAAATCAGTTAATCCTAAACCACCGTGTCCTATTAGAAAGATCAACTTATCCCAGTTGACTCTTGCCCTCTTCCACTCCCAGATAAAATCCTTCAACTCTTTATTATTATCCACAACTTCTCCACTGGTTGATAAAAATATGTGTGACCTGTGTGCAAAATAAAGGGACTAAAAGATTTTCACTGCTTGCATCTTGCTACCCTTCCTTTGAAACACTGGTACATTGAAAAGGTTTCACTGTCAAAGTCTCTCTATGAGCTATATTATTGGAAGAGTAAGAAGCAAAGTCCCTTTCTGTTTGATAACTCATTTTTTTTGTAGGACAAAATTTTGTATTTCTTCTTTAACATGTTCTGCATCAAAAAATGACTTTAATCCTGCAGGAAAAAATATTCTGAAGATAGCTGGATGTAGCAGCTTTAATCTTACACCTACCTCTCAAAATTCCCTGATTGTTGGAATAAATTTAGTTCTCTTCTGCTTGATGTACAGTGAGTAATCATTATCCACAAACACTCTACTATCTCCCACTTTTAGTACTTTGTCATTCTGTCACAGTTGTGTCAGAATCAACTCTTTCTGCTGGTAGGATTGCATCTTTACTATTAGAGGTCTTGGTTGCTTTCCCATGGCCAAATGTGGAGCATATGCACAATATGGCCTTTCAGTTAACAACTCCTGTTGTGGAATATCAGCCCACTTGCTTATTTGTGCTTTCATAAAATTAATCCAGTCTCTTCCTTTAAATTTCTCTGGTATAGCAGAAAATCTCAAGTTTTCTCTCTGTGCTCTGTCCTCTAATTCTACCATTTTTTGAAACATCTCTTCTTGAGCAGTCTCATACTCAGCCAGCCTTTTCTTCATTTCAGCCTCTGATATTTGCAGTTTTATCAGCTCATATGCATATCTGTCTAAACCATTTTCCAGCCTTTTGTTATTTGAGCTGGTCTACTTTTTCAGTGTTTTGTTTATTTTATTCAGCTCTAAACACATTTGACTTAGTTTTTCCTCTAAATTACTAGAGCTTGAGATGATTTTTTTTCTGAGCAGCTGCAGAATTCTTGCCAGCCAGTGTTGTCTGCTCAACTTTTGTTGATTTTTATTCAGGTTCTCTAAATTGTTTTCTTTACTGACATCCAGGCAGTGCACTTACTAGCCAGTAACTGAAATTTGCTCAAAAATACAAATCCACTGTCTCTCTATACACTGGGAGAGCTGAAAGCTTGTTACTCATTGTGCAGCCATCTTGGAAGTCCTCCTGGATAAAGTGATTTTGGCCTTGAAGAAAGCATTCAGGACTCATTCAGCACTCACTTGGAGGTGCTAAGTGGTGTGATGTAGGTGTGCAAATATGTTAGGGAAATTAAGGGGGTGATAGGAGAGTAAATTTAGAGGTGAACATGTCAGCTAATACGTTAGCTATATTCTCTCAGGATGAGTAACTGTTGTGAGGTGTTAGGTCTGAGTATTGTGAGCATTACTGCTAAGATTTATGGTATGGCTGAAGAAGGTTTTGTGTTTAGCAGAGGCAGCAATTCTCAGTTTGCACATACTTTTGAAAGTTTTGATTTTTGTTCCTGAGATCTTTGTTGATTTTTTTTTGAGATCAACTATAAAAGATGCGGTATTAAATTTGCTTTAGGAATTTCTTCCTCTTACTTCATAATTTGCTAATACTAAGGTTCTACCATAGGAGCTTATTTCTTAATTTGACATTGTATTTATGTCTTATAGGGCCTTGATGCATGCTTCGAGATGGGCATATAAATCATTCACAAATGCAACAGCATGTGAGAAGGGGTAATCGAGGGGAGAAAGGCACTATAATTTAATCTGGTCATTAACTATCTCGATTAGGTTTGCCTTAGAGTAGTCTGTAAAGAGAGAAGGGCTTTGTGATAAGTCAGGTTTTCCCCTCATTGTAAGTGTTAATGAACTGTGGTCAGATTTGATCAGAAACATGGTAACTGTTGGTACTGAGCATAGGGTGACAATATAAGTGAGAACTAGATCCAATAATTTTGAACATCTAGCTGAGACTTAAACCATTTGGTCTTGGGAGGTAGCATTAATGAAGTTCAGGCATACCATTCAGCCTCTAAGTACCAGAAAGCTGGACATAGCCAAAAAACATGGACAGATTTTAAATACTGCTCTTATAAACTTAGAAAGTTAGAATAACAGATTTTGTATTAGCATGCATTTTCTGGAGGATACAAAGTTTGAAACTGAAATGTGTGTCAAGATTTAGTGACTTCAGTACTCCCTGATTTGCCAGAAAACCACACATTTCATGAGGAATAGCTTACAAATATGAGGCAAAAATTGGACATTCTATGAAAATCTGGACAGTTGGGAAGTTTGCATCCAGGAATCTTTATGAGTATTTATTTTAGGTGGTACTGGATTCTTATTTAACAGAGAGATAGTTGAAGTCTTCGAAGAGAATAGCTTTAGGGACTATAGGTAGGAATTTCAGTTTATTTAGATATGCCTCATAGGCTAGAAGTAATATGGAGAGGCTACAGGGTACATTTGTTGGCTTTGATATAGTACAAATGTCTTTCTGCCATCCATACAAAGGATACGGAGAATTTCAAAGCCGTTATCCTGGCTTAAAAGTCTGTTGATAAGATGGCTTCTTAGAAATACAGATATGCTCCCTCCAACGACACTTAATTTTCTGCTTTGGATCTGAAATCATATTATGGATTGAGATTCTGCACTATGGGGGTGTTTTCATTATTCTGAAGCCATTTTTCCATAACTACACAGATATTTATACCTTCAAGAGTTAGGAATGCCTGAAATAAGTATGACTTCTTATTTAGGTCTTTATCTACATTTATTTAGTTTGATTTTGATTGGCTATTAGGGTAATGTGAGGAGACTAACTTACCTAAAAAGGCACTGAGAGGGAAGAAAAGGTCCTGGCCAGCCATGAAACTATGAAGTGAGACAGATGCAGGCCACCCTTAGCAATACATCCAGGGTTGTAGCTCATCTCCTCCCAGATTTATCTTTGTTGGATCCCCTAACCCTCCCTAAAAGTCCCTACCTTTTCAAATGCCAGTTACTTAAAACATCCAGCATCTATATTAAAATTACATCTTGGTTAGTAATCTAGCATCATTCACCATTACCATCTATGGAGCCAGCTGAACCGATAAGGAAATTCTGCCCACTACCCCTTGCACCAAAACAAAATGGACATAGTCCTAACATGCATTATGTTATAGGAAAGCTCACAAACATCTCCCCTTAACAGCCCATTCACCAGACTTTATCCCTAATCCTAGCTGACCCTAATTAAACATATTAAAATATAAACAGACATACAACACTCATAGACACACAATCTTGCGCAAACACACACACAAAAACTATGCCCTTATTAATTAAAAAAAATACTGGTCTTACCGCCACTCTATGGCTGAGGTACTACAATGGTTCTAATAACCATAAAACAAAACAATATCCCTCTCAAACTCATATAAAAAAAAAAAAAAATAAAAAAAAAAAACGAAAAAAAAAAAAAGAAAAGAAAAATTATCAAAAGTAGTTTAAAACATGGACTAGAAATTCATCCTAGCCCTGTAGAAGAAGTCAGTTAATAGAAAGGGGATATGGATAGTGCTATTCTGCTGAAAAAAAGAAATAGTAAACATACTGAAGACAGAGATAGACAGATGGACAGATAGTTACATGATAGACAAAATAAAACAGTCAAAAACAGATACATGCAGTTATTAGAGATCTGGTGCTAGGCAAGAATAATATTGTGGACTGCTTGTATATGCAATCCATTTCACGTCTCATGACTTCATCACACAACGTGTTCCATCACCCTAAAGTATAAGAACCTGTACAAGTCTAATACCATGTACCCACAAATTGCATGTGTGAGTGTGTGCATGTATGTGCATGTTTGTGTGTGCCTATATATATATATATATATATATATATATATATATAAAGTATAATGCCTATATAAATATATATATTTTTAATTTTATTTTACTTAACATTTGTTTACTAGGAAAATTCTACTTGGAATGAGCCAATTTTCAGCAGAGGCCCAGGGTCAAATGCTCCAGACGCATGTCTTTGTAATGTGGAAGGAAACTCAAGCACCCAGAAGAAGCCCACATTAAACCAGAGAGTACATGCAGACTCTGCACAGAAGGCAACCCAGCCGAGAATCAAACTGGAGAACCTCTTCTTGTGAGGTGACAATGTTAACCCCTCCACCACTGTGCCATATATATATATATATATATATATATATGTATATATATATATATATATATATATATATATATATATGTATATATATGGGATCCATCAATATGTTCGAAGTTTCACTACTTTGAACCCCACCTCACCAAGTCCACCTGTTCGAAGTAGTGAAACTTCAAACATTGACTTCGCACTTCGGCATTCACACTGCAGCTCGGAATGGGAATATTTCCTTTTCCCCGCTGTAGTGTGATCTCAGAGTTGGTATATTTATATAAGGGAGGTGTGGGGGGCACAGCCCTCCACATGGGGGGTGCAGGGGGGCTTGCTCCCCTGCAAAAACATGTTCTAGTGTTTTGTTTTATTTTGGGTAGCCCGGGGAACTAGACTTCAGCGAAAGTGCACTTTTGTTTAAGTGGACTTTTGCTGAAGTGTAGGGCCTACTGCTCTATTTCGAAAAAATGTATTTTCGATGTAGAGCAGTGGACCTATATATATATATATATATATATATATATATATATATATATATATATATATATATATATCAAACACTGGAAACACGAACTAAGTCCCAATAAGCAACAAAATGTTTGCAGAAGCACTAAAGCCCAATAAACTTTTCTCTGAACTGGAACAAATACCTCTCAGTTTAAATCAAACGTTCCTATTTATCTATATATTTATATATCCATATATATATATATATATATATATATATATATATATATATATATATATATTGATATAGATACACACACATACACACACACACACACACACACACACACACACACACACACACACACACGCACACACACACACACACACACACACACACACACACACACACACACACACACACACACACACACACACACACATTCTCCTCTTGCCTCTCAGCACTCAGACTTGCGAGAGATGCACTTGTATATTCAAACTGGAAGCCAAGCACTCTCCAGCCAAGACTGGAATAGCTGGTCAAGAGAAGGTCAACACTTGCTCCACACCACATGGAATGCATAGCTCTCCAGAACACACACCATCACTGCCTTCACATAAAAACACAAACCACACACCCACCTTCATGGAGGCTCTCAATAAAAATCTACCCAAACAGCAGAGACCTCCAAGACAGAAGCACATTCGACCACCACAACACAACACTAATCATGAGGCACATAATTCTCCTAAACAGTGTGCAACTCAACCAAAGCCCCTAAGGTAAAATAGCACGCCCAACACACTAGTCATAGGTGACTCAATAGTGAGGCACACTGATGTCCCACTCACTAGGTTGAATAAGGAGAAAGTAACAGTTAGCTGCCTATCAGGTGCCAGGATCCGCCACATAACACACGCACACAGGTCCCTCAACAACAGGTACAAATATGACTCTGTCATTATACATGTGGGTGTGAATGACCTGAGAGATACCTCACTGAACTACATGAAAAGAGACATGGAGGAGCTCTTGGATTATGTAGCCCAGGCAGATATGACCCAACCATCTCTCACAATGATGCCACAGAACAATCAGAAAATGATCAATTTCAACAATTGGCTAAGTTTCTGGTGTCATTCTAAGGAGATCCAGTATCTGTCTGCCTGGGATGACATGATTGACAGACATTGATGCTTTGCCAGAGATGGCCTGCATCTGTCACCCCTGGGCTTCTGAATACTGGCCAAGGCACTTTTCACCCCTGTATTGCCTTTTTTAGCCGGTGTTCCAAAGACCAAATTACCACCGTAACAGTTACAAACAAATGCAGTCTGAGGATCATGCTGCTCAACGCTAGAAGTCTAAATCTCAAAATGCACTCGCTCGAAGCACTCCTTAAAATAGAGAACATCAACATTTGTGCTGTAACAGAGACCTGGTTCAAGACAGCAGAAAGTACCACTGCACTACCAGGGTCTAACTCATTCCACATCTTTTGACCCCAGAACTTGGACCGAAGCTCCAAAGGCAGTGGTGATTCCATATTTATAAAGGATGAGCACACCTCCAGACTGATAGCCCAACATAATGCATCAGAGATACTTCAGGTGAAGCTAACATTGGGTAAGACAGTGATTCAGGTCGTAGTCTGCTACAGATCCCCAACTATGTCCCATGACTCACACACCACATTCCTAAGCACCCTGGAGAATATTAGGGTCCAACCTAATACTCTAATATTGGGCGACTTCAACTACCCCTCCATTAGCTGGGAAAACTACTCATGTACCAATACACTTGCCCAATGTTTTCTGGAATTCATTAATTCCAATGCCCTGGACCATCTCATTCTTACCCTCACTAGAGGTAGCAACATCCTTGAATGTTCATTACTAACATGGGCGACCGTTGCTCTACACCAGTAATCAACTCATCCCTGGTTAGATCCGACCACAAACTAATCACCTTGGAAAAACACATCCCTCCCACCCACCGCGTAAAGGTAACCACCATGAAAATCTTCTCCAAAGCTATCTTTGGGGTCCTAAAAACAGAGGTGGCTAACTTCACAGCACCCATACAAATGGAGAATAGCTGCACTATACACCAATGCGCTGTATGAACACGTACACAAATGCATGGATCTCGCCATACCCAATAGAACCAAGACACTCTCCTCCAAAAAAAGGAAGCCAATCTGGTGGTCCCCTGCCATAAGCAAACTCTACAACAGAAGGAGGAAACTGATGCAGAATAAGGTGAAGTCCCACGACTGGTAAAACTCCCTTATCAGCCTCAGCAAAAAATTGAGATCCCTCATCAAATCCTCTAAAGCTAACTATGAAAACAGAATTGCAGCAGATAGTAAAGACAACCACAAGGTCTTCTATAGTTATGCAAAGAATCTCCATGGCAATACCCATATTTGCTCTGAGTTACTGCACAATGGTACCTCCTATACCAAGCCAACAGATATTGCCAATATACTGGCCGACAGATTCAGTGCCAATTTTACCCCTCTCTCCTCCACCAAAGGACCAATCACAATACCAATAGATTGCCAGGCACCCAGTATTACTGCTGCACAGGTTAAAACAGCATTGTCTAAGGCCAAGAATACAGCTTCTATGGGACCTGACAAAATCCCCGGCTGTGTCCTATATGAACTATAGAGTGAACTGACATCTCACCTGTGTGCCCTGTTTAATCACAGCCTCACATCAGGCTTTGTCCATACTGAATGGCACACTGCTACAGTCATCCTTCTCCACAAAGGAGGAGCAACTACAGACCCTGGGAATTATTGCCCCATTAGCCTGATGAGTCTGATATGTAAAACTATGGAACACATCATCATGGACCTAATAAACAAGGATATAGGGAGTCTCCAAACTCTGGATCCTACACAGTTTAGTTTGTGAAGGGTAAATCATGCCTGCTCAACCTGGTCAACTTCTTTGAGTCAGTCACCAGAGCTGTGGATGAAGGCAAGGTGGTTCAAACAGCCTACCTTGATCTGGCCAAAGCCTTTGATACCATTCCCCACTCAGGAATCATAAAGAAACTCACTAAGCTAGGCATCAACCCCTATAACACTAGCTGTGTTGCAAACTGGCTTACAGATAGAACCCACAGTGTGAAAGTAGCTGACTCCAAGTCAGACTGCCAACCAGTCATAAGTGGAGTCCCACAGGGTTCTGTCCTGGATCCTCTCCTGTTTGGTATCTACTTCTCTGAAGTACAGCTCAATACGAAGGGACTCTGGCTGACAAAGTTTGCAGATGATTGCAAGTTGGGAGCAATTATTAACTCCCCAAGTGAAGTTGACATCCTACAGAAAGACCTCACCAAGACCAACGACTGGTGTCAGAACCATGGCCATAAGCTCAATGCCAAAACATGTTGTTATCCCCTTTGGGAAAAATACGGTTCCCATGAATTACCACATCGATGATAGTCCACTGAACACAGAAGGCGTTATAAGAGATCTGGGAATACAGGCTGGCAGCAACCTCTCTTTTGACCACAACATTGCCATTATGGTCAGAAAGTCCTTCTATGTGGCACATCTCATTACTAAGGGTTTTGCATCCAGGAAGAAAGAGGTCATTGTCTCCCTCTATTCTTCCCTCATTAGGCCATTCATCGAGTACAATGCCCCATTTGGCATGTACCTCACTAGACACCTGCAACAACTTGAGAGGCCGCAAAATTACCTCGCAAAGAGGATCCTAGGCCTTAAACACTTATCCAATATGGACAGACTCAAAAAAACTCCAACTATTCTCTGTCTCATATCGTCTACTTAGAGGCGAACTCTGCTTGACATACAAAGCCATGTCTGACCCAGCTCTGTTAGAAATGCTACATCTAAAGAAATCCCAATCCCTACACACCACACGCACCACAGACCTCAACCTCATTACCACAATCAATGGAACAAGCTGGAGAGAGACAGGTTCATAACCCAGAGACTGCCCATGCTATGGAATAGACTTCCCATACATGTTAAACAGAGCACCTCACTGGCCCTCTTCAAGAGAAATCTTGATGAGTCGATGGGAAATAGAAAATTCACTCCGGGGATTACTCCAGTGGCTCTGCTCGACAGAGGCACTGGGAACTAAAGTCGGGTGGCACGATGCCAGGGTAATCCTATGGGCTAGGCTTGTAAAGGCTCCAGGGCCATTAGCCTAGTACACACCTATGAACCTATATAGATATATATATATATATATATATATATATATATATATCTATATATATATATATATATATATATATATACACACACACACACACACACACACACACACACACACACACACACACACACACACACACACACACACACAAATACTCACATTATCGAATTCAACTTCATCAAGATGACTCCAAATCTTCATTATATTGAACTTCCACAAGAGCAAAAATAAACCCCGGGAATGAAACCTCTTGGTCATCATGGTGAACCTTGCCCTTTCTCTACAGTAATGTGATCTCTGAGTTGGTATATTTAGTTGGGGAGGGTGGGGGATGAAGCCCCCACTTAGAGTTGTTTTTTGTTTTGCTATTAGTTGTTTTGTCCTGCTGGTCAAGTGGTTCCATTCCCTGGGTTTGTTTTCGCTGTTCCAAGAGTTTGATATAATGAAGATTTGACGAAGTTGTCTCGATGCAGTCAGATTCGATAATGTGAGTATTCGATGTTGTGATGGGGGTCCATATATACATACATACATATATATATATATATATATATATATATATATATATATATATAGATATATATATATATATATATATATATATATACTTAGGTGGTGTGTGTGTGTGTGTGTGTGTGTGTGTGTATGTGTGTGTATGTATGCATTTATACATTGAATCTACTAAATAATTAATCTGTACTCAGTCGAATATTCAGTTAACTCCTTTGCCATAGCCATCAAATGCAAAATATACTTAAAAAACAGTCTTTTTGCTAAGAGCAAGCTTCTTTGCATTGCAACACCTCCTGCTACTTTAAATGGGAAAGTGAATGTTAGTAGAAGGGTTATGCTTTGATGAAAGGCAGAGAAACAACTTAATCGCTGAAAGCCACTTTCAACAAATGGGAAGGGTTGTACATTCTTCTGAGCTGTGTAACTTTGGAGTTGGGATATATAAGTTCTCCACCACATGGGGTTACAGAGGAGCTTTTTGCCTTGTAAAAAAGCTTGTAGTCATGTTCACTGAATCATGTTCATGCATTTGTCAATTGAAAATTAACCACCTGACAGATACTCATGAATATATCAGCTCTGAAGCCCAGACTTTGGCTCAGGTGATCTGGGTGTGATTTTTGGCCTCGGTTTATGTGGTACATGTCCATCCTTTTTGTAAAGGGCTTTCAACTGGACACTCCATGTCTGTCTGGTGGAGGCAAGCATACTTCTCAGCTGTCTAGACATTCATCTCCTATATTTGGTGTATTCCACATAACATTTCTGTTTTTCTTGCAAATCAGTGGGAATGGAAGTCACTAAATAATGAGACACGTTTCAGTTTTAGAATTTATATCCTTTAGAAAATATATGCTAACACAAAAGCTGTTATTGTGGTAACTTTCTAAGAACACTATTTAAAATCTGTGCCTGGTTTTGGGCCTTTCATCATCATTAGTACCTTTTTTCACATTTTTCTCCATGTGGTCAGTGTGTCAGGTCAGCTGCTGCCATCCTTCTCGAATCAGTTCCGCTGTCCTCTCTTCTTCAGTAGTCATGTCTGACTGTCGCAGGTCTTTGCTTACGCAGCCCATTTTTCTCTTTGTTGGCTATCATAATTTCCTCATTTTTTTCTGTGTCTCCCAATCTTCTTCATCAGATTTTCTTCTGCTTTTCTGCATGTGTTTAAAGTGCTGTGATCATTTCTCTTTGTATTTGTAATTGGTGTTAATTTGGTTTCGGCCCTGATGTCTTAATTTCTTTGTCTGTTGTACTTTGCACATCCTACCACCTATCTCAGACACTTAACTCCCTTACCTCTAGCTTCCTCATCTGCCCTACCTTCACTGCCCCGGTTTCTACACCATACAGCAGTACTGGTTGCACCACTGCTTTGTGCACCTTCTTTTTCAGCTTCTTTCTTATTTTTCTGTCACACACTACCCCTGACACTCTGTGTCCACTGGCTGTGGCTTCCCTGATTCTCGCTTTCACCTCCTCATTCAGCCTTCCCTTCTTCTCAGCCATGTGTCCACTGGCTGTGGCTTCCCTGATTCTCGCTTTCACCTCCTCATTCAGCCTTCCCTTCTTCTCAGCCATACCCTTCCAGATATTTGAACCTGTTAAACCTATTTCACTACTTTTCCTTGCTATCTCAGTTTTCAGAGTTTTCTGATTTTGCCCATTTACTGCCATGGCAACTGTCTTGGTTGTACTCAGTTTTATCTCATGCTCCTTCTGTTCTGCATCCTATGTGCTGAAGGTCTTGTTCAGAGCTTGCTTGTAATGACAAAGTGTCTGCACACAGCAGTTTTGATAATCTATCCCATCCAGGTGATTTACTAACTTAAGTCCGTCTCCATTAGGAACAACAGTGGACTCAGAGCTGAACCCTGATCACAACCACTGTCATTGGCAGTCCCTTAGTGAGTTTCAACATTGCTCATACTTGTGTTACTGGGTCCCTGTACATAGCATGCACTAATTCTCCCATCCTTTTTGGGGCATCAAACCATCCCAGGCCTGCCTAAATCATCCTTCTTAGGACCTTACCATATGCTTTCCTCAAGTCTAGAAATGCCCATTTGGACTCTTTTTTTATTTATAGCTTCTTATCAAATATCTCTGTCAATGAAATTATTGGGGCAGTTGTGCTGCTTCCTAATATGAATGCAAGCTGTGCATCTCCCATTTTGTTTTCTACTGCTTTGTGTATTCATTTATTGGTCACCCTCTCCAACACTTTCATACAGTGTGACAGGAGTTTGATACCTCAGTGCCCACATTTGTGAATGCCCCTTTTGTACTTGTACACTGGCAGTACTATGCTCATTCTCCAGTTATCTGAGATATGCCTGTTGCTTTCCCTGGCTTCATTTTCCTTAGCACTGTTTACTTCTAGGTAGTTTTTTTCTTCTCTTTCTTCATGAATTGTGTCTAGAGAAGTACAGCTTCTGTGGGGATTTTCTTTATTCAGAAGTTGCTGGAAGTACTCCTTCCATCTGCCTTTGATGTGCCGTGAACTCGTGAGCAGGTTGTTGCACGTATTCCTTATGAAGTGTTCTGATAACTATCTCCTTTGCCAACTGATAAGAGTTTCTTTGTGCCATCTACTGTGTCACTTCTCAGAAGCTGGTAGAGTGTCCCTGATGCATTGTTCTTTGCTATTGCAACTGCTCTCTTAGCATGTTTTTTTAGCTAACAAGCATCCATTCTTAACCAGGTCCATCTTTCCTATCTCCCATTTTTTCCTGCACTTCTTTCTTTTGCTAACATCGTGGACTTCTGCATGCCACCACCAACCTTCCACATGTACATTATTTTCCTACGTGGCTTGACTGGATATCTTTTCTATAGTCTTCATACATGCTAGTTAGAGAAACTGCCATTCTTCTTCAACTCCATCTAGTTCATCTTCTTCCTGTATTTCTTTGAACTCTTGTGCTTCCATTCCAGTCACCATCCAGGTCTTCAGCTTTGTATCTCTTGATCTTAGAGCCTTCTCTGACAAGTACTTGCAGCAGATTGTGGCCACCATTTGTTTATACTGTGGGTCTACTGTTTCACTGGGTATGACTGTTCATTCTGCCCCAATGCCCTTCCCTTACTTGGAGGATGCTTTCCCGAGGTACATGTTGACTACATTTGTATATGATCTTAGGACTGTCTCTCTTGCTGAAGCATGTGTTGGCCACCATCAAGCCAGTTGCCAGACAGAGGTCTAGGATAGAGTCTTCTTTATTCCTATTGCCCTACCCAAGCAGTCATCATATCCTGTTCTGTCTGTCATGCTGCCATGATAGGTGCATTCAGGTCTCCCATTATAAACACCATGTCCTGTTTTATCTAGTAGATCCTGCATCTGCTCTCTGAATACACTATTTTCATTATCTCCGATCTGTGGGGTACAGCCTTGCATTACAAACACTGCTCTTTCTTTACACTGGAGTATGATTGCCACGAGTCTATCTCTAATTCTGATGATATTCCTCACTGTCTTGTGAACACTCTTCATCACCACAATTTCCATGCTATTTGTAGTTTGCTGTACCCCGAGTAGTAGAGCCTGGACCCAAGCCATGTGGCTTTGATGCACTGCTCTTCCATCTTATCTCCTGTACAGCCAGGTTGTCCAGCCTCCTCATCACCATCACACCATCCATTTCCAACCTGCGTTCTAACAGTGAATCTATGTTCAGTGTAGCAATCCTTAGTTTGCATGTGGCAGGTTGATTGTTTTTTTATGTCCATCTTTCACTCAATGGACCTAACCCTGGTTACCAAGCTGGACAACTGGACATTTGCCAACCAGTAGCTTATTGGCCTAATGGTGTTTGGCTTTATGGTAGGCACACACTGGACAACAGAGATACATAGGCCTCTCCCAGCATTATCATGGTTCCCTGTCATTGTTTGGAGTAGGCTGGGTCCTCAATCACTTAACAGTGAAAAATAGTAATGACCATTTTGGCTACATTAATCAGTGTGATCACATTGCCTAGGTCCAATTGTTTTCACCATCAAATGGCTAGGTCTGACATGGTACACAGTCTTTGATCTATGTTCTCCTGTCTAGTGGGTGTTGCGCATCACAGTGGTTACCTAAAGTAGTTGGTCTATACTAATCTTCCCCAATAGGCATCTTCTAGAGTCTGTGCTGTTGCCCAGGACTCCATTCATTTTTTTTTTTTTAGATGAATTTCAGGTGGAAATACCCAGCATGTGTTTGAGAGGTTGGAGGAACCCTACAGAGACAGAGATCAATGCGAACTCCAGACAGGCATTGACCAATGCTCAGGCTTGAACTTTGTACCTTGTGCATAGGAGATGAACACCTTAACCATTATGTCAACTGTGCCCTGTTGTGGGGCCTTTCTTCAACCCTCATCCCCACCCTACTATTTTTGGTTTTGTCCAGATTTCTTGCACTTGGAGGTTGAGAAGTCCAGGAGCTGGTGACATGGAGCAGGCCATTGTCCTTAGTGGAAAAGGGTGGGCGACATTGGTTATATCACCACAGAGGTAAGGAGTTTATGCCAGTATGTTTCAGTAGCACACCTACCCATTAGACTCCAAGAGGTGAGCATGAGAGGAAACATGAAGTAGGACATAACAAAAAATTCTCTTCCCCAGGAACAATGTGATGCAGCATCAAGTTAGTTAAGGGTTGGCATAATGGTTAAGATGGTTACCTTACAAACACAAGGTATTGGGTTTGATTCTTACCTTTGGGAAACTGGTTAAACTTAAAATGGCTGAGAAGCCTAGTACTTACAAATAAAACCCGCATATATGAGCACTTGTACGAGATGAGTAAGGCGAATCCAAACAATGCTCTCTTTCGTCATAAGACAGTTTGTCATCAAGCATCATTTTTATTTTTTGTTTTGGAAGTTGTGCCTAAGGAAATAAGAGGGGGTATGTGGGAAGCTAAGATAGAATATCGTGAGCTCTATTGGCAAATAGTGTTGGATGCTATAAAACAGCCAGGGCTAAATAACATGCTTTCCATTCTGCCCGTATTGAAATTAAGAGCTGCTAAAGTGTGATTAGTCCTTAGGTCTCTAGAGGGAAGCAGGTATTATGTCACGTCACCTACTTCTAAATACATATACAAACATTTATACATTTAGTAATTTATATAATTAATTCTTTGTAATTATGTATAAGATTTTATAAATTACAGTTTATATTTTAATGTACAGTGTATATTTAGGATTTGCTTATTGTGATATTTATATATTTATTCATTGTATTTTTAGCTTTGATGTTTTTTACAAAGTCTTAAGTAATTTTTATTGGTTCCTAATTAATTGTTTTGTTAACAGTGATTGGTCCTTCACTTTCAAGTTACTTATTTAAATAGTGTCTGTGTAGTCAAGTGTGTGTATCTGATGAAGATTTTACGAAAATGCAACTTTTAATTTACAGCGTTAAATCTTGTTGAGTGAATAAACATTTAATTCTTCGGCTCGTTCCCTGTTTACTAGGCTAACGACCACAAGGGCCTTCTTAAGCCTAGCTATGCATCCCAAATCTCTGACAAGTTCTGATACCCTTGATAAGTGTTAGCATGGGCCTGGAAGATGAACCATTTACAGGTTACCTGTCTGCATTAGAGACATAGGTGCCGAACCAGGGATGAATGTCCGGATTCCCATCCAGTTGTCCAAGTTGCACTTGAATTGGGTTAGGGAGGAACGATGCTTCACATGGAATAGGAGCCTGTTCCATAGATGTGGTAGTCTCTAGGATACATACCTATCTCTCCAGCAGGTCCTATTTATATCACAGGCAAGGTTTAAGTCTTTAGAATGGGTAAATCTTGTGCGTTTGTTTTGTGGATATGCAGTAGGTCTATCAAAGTGGGGTCTGACAAGGACCTATATGCCAGGCATAGATCTCCCCTCAAAAGCCTGTAGGAGACAGAATACAGGGATAGAGCCTTGAGGCGGTCTGCATAGAATATTTTACTTATGCCCTGTACTTTTTTAGTGAGGAACCTCTGTGGATGTTCCAGTTGTTGGACATACCAAAGGGGGCATTGTACTCAATAGGTCTGATGAATGCAGAATACAGTGTAACAATGACTTCTTTGGATTTAGATGCCAAACCTTTGTTTATAAGTTGCGCAAAATAGAATGATTTCCTCACCACTCTAGGCACGTGATGGTCAAAGGCTAGATTACTATCTATGTGTTTCCCTAAGTCTATGACTACTGGGTCAGCTCTAAGGGGTGTGTTGTCAATATGATAGTTACCAGGAATGCATGACTTCCCAAAGGATACTATTATGCATTTCTTGGCATTTAGTTTTAGTCCCTGGCTCTGACACCAGATGTTGTCGGTGTCAGCCCCTCCTGGAGAACATTTGTGTCAGTGTGTGATTCAAAGACAGCTCCTAATTTGCAGTCATCTGCAAATTTAGTCAGACAAAGACCACTGGCATTGGACCTAACTTCTGAGAAGTAAATGCCAAAAAGTAGCGGTCCAAGGACTGATCCCTGAGGGAATTCACTTGTGACTGGCCTCTTTGTAGAGGTGGACTCCCCAATTCTAACTTCCTGGGTCCTGTCTGTGACCTAGTTAGCTATCCATCGGGTGACATATGAGTTTGTCAACAATCTCCAAGTGGGGTATTGTCAAATGCCTTGTCAAGTCAAGGTGGGCAGTGTGAATGATTTTTCCCTCATCCTTTGCTTTGGTGACCTTCTCAAAGAAGTCCAACAGGTTGAGTATCCATGATCTGCCCTTAACGAAGCCAAACTGGGTTGGGTCCTGTGTCTGGAGGTTTACTATATCTCCATTGATCATCTCCATGATAATTATTTCCATGATTTTACACTTATTGGTCTGTAGTTTCCATGGTCTGTAGATGTCCGACCTTTGTGCAGAGGGATGACTGTTGTCTTTCTCCATTTATGAGGCACAAAGCCTGTTTGGAGGCTATGGTTAAATAGTAATTCCAGAGGCTTTGATAGGTCATGTTTCATGCTATTTAGAAGGCATCCTGGGATATCGTCTGGGCCCATTGATGCAGTGTTCTTTGTCTTGGAAAGAGCATTAAGAATCTCTTCCTTACTGATAGTAGGGGGAGTTATATTTGATGACATTTCCTGAGGAAAGGCTGAGGAGGAGAGAGGGGTAAAGTTGGAACTGAATTTATCAGCCAGGAGGATTGCTATATTTGTTGGCTTTTTCCCTTTTTTAATTTCTCTATATCTTTAGGGGTTTCTAATACCATGACAGGAATTGACCCCATTCCTAAGTCAAAGTACGATTAAAGATCATAAAATTAGTATTGTTTCAGTCTTTGATATCAGCCAAAAGTGCTCTTCGCAGCACCCACAATGTGCCCAGTAATGACTCCTTCTGCAATTTGTATGGAGTTACGTGATTTGGTAGCATATCTAAATATGATTGTAGATTATTTTTATAAGACCTGTTGCTCGTACTACTGTTATTAGGACTGTCTGGGTATCTTTCTTCACATGGCTCTACATTGCTTTAAGTTCTGCTTGCAAATCCTGATGTTGTATGCCTTTGTGACTCTCTGTACTATGGTAACCTGGGTGTGGTGATTTCAATGATCAATGCTGCTTTGTCTTATTATCTTTGACCACTATATCTGATTTTCTAGCATCTGTCTTTTGAACTGTTTGTAATGAGTAATCCTATGTGATATAGACTTCATCATTTTCTACGATGCTTTGTGACTCATGCTTTCAGTGTTTTTCAGCTACTTCAGTACCATAATGTTTGAACAATCCCAAGTGCATCCGCCTTGCCACATTATTATGTCTTTCAGTATACAGTCCTTTTGACATTAGCATGTCGCAATCAGCAACTAGGTGGGCAACTGTTTTCAATTCTGTTTTACAAAATCTACATTTGTCTGTTTCTCCCACATGTTCAATGGACTTTGTAAACCGATGTGTATGTAGCCCACTATCTTGTGCCATCAATTTTAACCTTTCATCTCTTGGTTTGAATTTGCCTCTCCTTAACTATTCCTGTATTCGATCCTGAACAACATGAGGTTCTTCCAGAAGTTTCCTATACTTACAACTATATTTATGCATTTTCCACATTTCTTGCCTTCTCATCTGGTCCTTCACCTTATATCCTTTATTTTGTTTTTGGCACATTTAGTTGCTGCTTGATTTTTATGTACTTCTGGTTTGATTTCCATTCCTGCTTGACGCCAATATGCTTCTGCTAGCCTGAGCATGTAAGTCATCTTGGATTTATTCTCCACATCTTTTAAAACTTTCACTACATTTGGGTCTCGTGAGGACAGCAGATATGTGTGGCATCCCACGATTGCAGATCTGTACATGTAATCAGTTTCAATGAGGCCCATCCCTCCTTCAGAACTGGGGAATATATAATCATAGTATACACTGATTTTTATAAATCATTTGGTGAGCATGAAACATCCTTCTAGTTTTCCTATCTAATCTATCCAACACATTTTGGGGCCTGTCAATCACTCCAAAACTGTAATTTATGACAGGAAGAGGAACTTGGTTTATAGCTTGGATTTTGTTCTTAGTTGTCAATGCTGTTTTCAGGACTAATTTAAATCTTCTAAAGTACTCCTTACTAAGTTTTATTCACATTTGTTCACATTTTATTGTTGATCCTTCATCAATTCCCAAATATTTATACAGTCCTCCTTGCTCAAGTTGTTTTATATCGCATTCTTTTCCCAAACTTTAAGGTTGCTTTTGCACATTCATAAAGACCAAATGATATTCTTATTATCATCTGAAAAAGTTTTGACAACTTGCAGTTCTACTTTTAGTTCCTCGTCTGATGAGTTATACGGTTTCAAATCATCGACAAAGAGAAGATGAGAAATCTTTGCACTTTGTTAGTTTCTAGGAGCCAAGTTATAGCCATGGCCTAAGCTGTTAAATAGACAGCTTAATGGGTTAAGGACAAGGCAAAATAACAGCAGTGACAGAGAGTCACCCTGGAATATCCCCCTTTGAATTTTTATCTCAGGAATAATAATTTGCCCTTTATAATGGCTTAATTGCAAAGTGGTCTGCCACTGTTTCATGGTCAATGTAATGTAGTTGATCAGTGTAGGGTGCATCTTATACATTTTTAAGCACTCTTTTATTCATGAATATGGGATACTATCAAACACTTTTTGTAGTCAATCCATGTCATAATTAAATTCTTCCCCTTTTTAACAGTTCTCCGCTTTGACTTTACTTGACAACAAATGATCCTTTGTTCCATATGAATTTCTTTTATTGCCCTTTTGTTCTATTGGCGTGATTGAGTTTTCTTCTAAATGACTATAAACTCTGTCAGCATCAATTCCAGTGTATAGTTTATATGTTGTTGGAAGGCAAGTTATTGGTCTATAATTTTTAGGGTAGCTTGCAGCTTCACTCTTAATTAGGAGCCTTGTTTTTCCTGTTGTTAGCCAGGTTGCTGTCTGTTCGGGGTGCGCATACAAATAATTCTTACTCATGGCTAAATTTTTGTGCAAAGATGTTATTACTTTTAAAGAGAAGTTGGGTATTGCATCTGGGCATGGGTTTTTCCAGTTAGAGGCTTTGTTTTAATCTCTCTGGTTGTTACTTCATCCCAACTTCATGCTAACAGCATCCATGGGACCAGATGACATCCCGCTGTGTACTACATGAACTACAATATGAACTGGCACTCACCTTTCTCTGAAGTACAGGTCAACACTTGTTATCCCTTTGGGAAAAAAATGTATCCATGAATTACCCATATAGGTGAGGTCATTGTCCCACTGTACTCATCCTCATTAGACCCATTATATAATATAAACCCCCCATTTGGTATGTAACTCCCAGACTCTGGAATCCATTTCATATCCTGTACCTTTAAAATTCTTATTCTTTCTTTTACTTCTTCTATCCATTTAGCATCTTTGCCATTTTCCACAGGATCTTTATAGATACTTCTCCAAAATGTATCTATTTCTTCTTTTTTTTTGGTGGTCTTTCAATTTCTTTTACCTTGTTTCCCAATTCCCTATAAAACTTTTTGGGTCATCAATAAATTGCTTATTTTGTACTTTGCTTTATATTTATCTGTGTATCTTCTAAGTTTTTCCACCTGTGCTGAGACTTTTAGTTTTGTATTTGGGGTCTATATCACATCGTCGAAACAGCAGAAGTTCGAACACCATAAGTTCGAACTTCTAACCTCGAAGTGCAAAACCATCGAAGGCTTAGAACAGCAATTTTTTTTTCCCAGGGAAAAAAAAAATTGCTGTTCAAAGAAACACACACACAACACAAGCACATCAAAAAAACAGCAATCTACACACATACACTTAAAATCCTACATCTAACCCTACACTAAACTGTACATACACTACTATTTATCCACTTACCTTAACCCAAACCCTAACCCTAAGGTCTGTCACTATCACACACTCACCTGACCCGCGCTCTAACCCTAACTCACCTATCCCGCCCTAACCTTAAAGTCTGTCACTATCGCACACCCACCTCACCTGCTCCCTAACCCTAACTCACCTAACCCACGCCCTAACCCTAACATCCACACAATCGCATACTTACCTGAACCTAACCCGTAACTTTCCACCACAGTGCTGAAAATCGTGAAGTCACAGAAATGGCCCACTGAATTCTTTCTCTGGGAAAGAATTTGGTGTTCCGTGGCTTTGCCATAATCAGTTTTCGAACTTCACAGTTCGAACATATGGTGTTCGAACTGCTGAAGTTTCGACAAACTGATAGGAACCCTGGTATTTGCGATAGTGCATGATAGATACTGATCTGTTCTAATACTGCGCTTTGCTTTTATCATGTCTATTTTTCAAAGTATTTTTGTTGATCTGTTCCCTCTCCTATACTCTTCTAACAGTGACTCTTCGTGTCTTAGTTGCTTTATAGTTTTCTCTATTCGATACTTCCATGATGGTATTCGATTTCTCCTCTTTCTCTCCCTCACTATCCTGTGTTCTTGTGATAGCTGCACAGTAATATATATCCTGTTTACTTCTATTATATTGTATGGACGTCTATGGACAGTCCTGATTACTGTGTTCATTTGTTTTATCAAACTTCTGACTTTTGGGGTTTTATTGTCCTTCTGCAGTCTATTTCTTTCATTGATCTTACTTTGACTATCTCTATTAAGTCAAGCAACTCTTCTCTTAGCTAGTTTTCTTCTAAACTGAAGGCACATTTTTTATTTTCTATTTCTTGCATGCATTCTATAGAAAGTTCTATTGCATCTTCCTGTGCCACATTCTCTTCAATTTCATCCTGTGCCATCCTTTGCTCTGTCATATGAGAACTCACTGGCCTATCACTCCGCAACATTGGCTGTGTCAGAGTTTGCACAGTTTCCTGTTCCTTCCCTTACTGTCAAGCTTCAAATGAATGTTTATATTCGTTTCCTGTGGAAGGATCTAAAATAGCTTCATATAGCACCTGACCAATTGCTTCCCTTTCCACTGGTTTGCCCTTAATTTGGAGTTCCATTGCTCTATCCTTTTGTGGTGCTTTCTGAATTAGATTTTCTACACTGAATCCTTCATTTTGGAGGTTCTCCATAACCTCACTTTCTGTTTCTTTAACTCCTCCATTACTGATCTTCTTTTGTATGTTTCCTCGTTGTCTTCTTATTTTTTGTATTGTAAAGTTTTCCATGTCTGGATTCCTTTGCCTGTATTTCTCTTCAAATATCTTTGGTGCTGCTCTTTTTGTATTAATTAGTTTTGCTTTCTCCTTTGCACAGATATTGCATCATATTAAATCTCTTTTTCTTTCCCATGTCCATATTTCTTCTTCAGATGTCACCTGATCTTCCTGTTTCTCCTTACTTTGGGGACTCATTCCATCATGCTGTGATGTAACTTGTGTTAGACATTCTACATAAAATCCTTCACCTCGCAGGCACTCCATAACTTCAACTTCTATTTTTTTAACTTCAAATGTACTAATCTTCTTTTCTGCATTCCCTCTTTATGATATTATTTTTCTTATTGTGAAATTTTCCATGTCTGGATGATTTTGCCTGTATTTCTCTTCAAATATCTTTGGGGCTGCCTTCTTTATGTTGATTAATTTGGTTTTCAGTTTTTCATAAATATTTCACCATAGCAAATCTCTCTTTCTTTCCCATGTCCATATTTCTTTTTTATACTTTTCAAAAATATCTAGGTTTTGTTGTTTGTATTTTTGCACTTCCTCAGATGCTTCTTTTTCTAAACAGATCAAAGTTTCTTGCTCTATATACTGTTTTTCAAAAATCTTTTCTATTAATGACCGTACATTTTTATTTGAAGCTTCTGACAGTTTTTCTTGTGGAAGCATTTTTCTTTCCTCTAATTGATCTCTTGATCTTTTTGTATATCTTGTGTCTGGAAATTCTGGTCTTTTTGCATAATAGTAAGAATACATAATGTTTTTCCGTATTCTCAATAGTCCACTCTATCGTCTTTATGGCTCTTCTTTTGCCTATCAGTTTTTTGTGATTGTTGTGGACTGCTACTTTCTTCTACAATGGGGCATCCTCCCCCTGGACCTGGCCTGGCCCCGCCCCATTGTAGGAATGTTTCTGTATTTTGAGGATTCTACACTGTCATTTTTTTCCAGTCCTGGCACCAGTGAGCCTACCAGGATTGGACACTTTTTATCCTGGGTCTTGGGCACCCAGCTATATTTTTTAATTTTTGACCTACTTCTGCCCATAATTTATGCTATATAAATGCAGTCTATATATCAGTGTCACCTTGGTGAGATTTTGTAAAAAACAGGATCCACCTCATGAAGGTACTCACCAAGACTTGAGGATGAATTCAGTTTCAGCACTACTACTCTCCTTTGCTTGTTGACTTTTCATCTCATCATTTGGACCTCTTCTGGCTCAGCATAGGTGACTCAATTTACAATGAGCTCTGCACACAATTGTGTATTGCTTTTGAGGTTGCGGACATAGCTAAAGAATGCTTTGTGGTTGTCCTTAGCATGGCAGGAGAAACTTACCTCAAATTTAGCTTTGGTAGACTTTATTTGTCTTCTGAGTTATTTGTTTAGTTTGATGAGAGTGCTTTTATCCTGCTGGGTGTTGCACCTCCTAATTTTTGTCATGAATTTCTTCCTCCTATTATACAGCCAATTGATTTTGTGATTCCACCAGGGTGGCTTGTTTTTTGACTTAGTTCTGTACTTCTTTCTGGTGGGTACAGTTGCCTCTAGGCAGCTATTATCATGCTTGTACAGGGTTTCTGTGAACAATTCTGCATAGGCAGCAGTGTTCACAGGGTGTATGGGGGCTTGAAATTTTGCCAGATTCTTACTTAATAGCAGGAGGTTAGCCTTAGAATAGTTCCTTAATATTCCAGGTTTAGCTGGGGTGTCCAGGTTTTATTTTTACTTTAAAGGAGACCACTTTGTGGTCTGACCTTACCAGGGAAGGCATTACAGTAGGGGGTGTGCAGTAGTCTTCCATATTAGTGAGGATCAGATCCAGTATGGTTGAACCCCTGGTTGGTGTATTGACTATCTGGTCCAGGGAGTTTGTGTTTACAAAATCCAGGAATCTCTGTGCATGTATGTTTGGTGTTGTATAGGATTCCCAGTTAACAGTGTGGTAATTAAAGTCACCCATGGATATGGTATTAGGTTGTATGGTTAGTGTTTCTAATAAGTTTAAGTACATGGTATGGGTTTCTTGGGTTATAGAGAGGGACTTATAGACTGCAAAGAAGTGGCATTGGATTTTACCTATGGTGATTTGGACATGGAACAGCTCAAGTGCATTGTCCTGTTTGACCAGCCTTGAAGTATATTTATTTTTTATGTAAATAGAGACACCTCCACCTTTAGTCCCTGCCTGAGTAGTAGTGGTCTAAATGTGTGGAAGGCATTATAACCTTGCACTGTTGGTGTGCTCTCTGTGGCATTAAACCATGTCTCAGTGACCACACAGACATCAGCATTCTCTAGGGTAAAGAGAACTTCTAGGGAGTGGAGTTTTTTGTTAGAATCCTGGTCTAGTGTCCACCTCGTGGTAACCTTTTCATATTCAGAGATGCCCCTCCCATGGTGCTTTTGCACAACAAGATGCTGCAACACATTGCGCTGTCTCTGAGGCCATTCTACATGTTAAACAGGTAGCCTGGTGTAGAGACATGCACTCTCTTTGGACCTGCCTCCAGGAAGGCATCTACACACTGAGCGATTTATGGAATTGCACAGACATGTAAATTAGTATCACTGCTTCTTGCACCTCCTAGTAGTGAACACACCAGCCAAACACATCATGGAAGAGGTAAGTGGTGGTGAGTATATGTTAATGTAGTGCTAGGAGGTTTCTGCAGTAGTATATGTGAGAGGCTGCATGTCTTAGTGTATGTGTGAATGCATGCCTGCCTGGCAGGTAGAGGTAGTGGAGTTAGTGACAGACAAAATTAGATTGTGTGTGTGTGTGTGTGTGTGTGTGTGTGTGTGTGTGTGTGTGTGTGTGTGTCTGTGAGAGAGAGAGAGAGAGAAGGAGGGAGAGAGAGACACAGAGAGAGAGAGACACAGAGGAGAGAGAGAGAGTTTGTGTATGAGTATATGCCATGAATTAAAGAAATTTGCTTTTGAAGAGGTGCAAAGCTCTTAATTAGTAAATCACAGACACTTATTAAAGACATAGATTTATGCTCCAAAGTATCAGGAAAATGATAACATGCATTGCACACACACGCATGCGCATGTGCACACACAGGCACACACACACAGATATTTGGACCCATGCATATACACACATGCACACAGAAACTAGGAGTAAATTAGAGTATTTTTAATTCCCTGTTGCATTCTTTTGGGATGTAAAAAAGAAACAATATAGTTTAGTGAACACCCACTTGGCCACAGGAAGGGCCTGCCCTGCAGGCTGTGTACACAGAAGAACCCCAGGTTAGAATCCAACCAAAGACCCAAGAGCTATAAGGTAGGAACTACTATTTTAGTGTACTGTCTCATCTGTCAGTCTTAATGGATGCAAATTTAATTGCCCTGCCTAATTCCTACTATGACTAACAAACACATTTACTTTAGCTGCTTTTCTTTATAATTGAAGGGTTTTTCTGATATTTTTCCTTAAATGTTGCTCTGCAGGTAAGAAGTCTTCAGTTTTTGCTATTTTGATAACTATAATATAGTCTACAAAGTATTAATATACACTTGTTGTCATATTTCTAGTTTAGAATTCTTGTATTACTTAATATAAACAAAAGAATGGATGTTCATAATACATAGCTATTTATTTTAGAATTTCTAAGCACAAAACGCAAATCTGTAATGCAAACGGATTAATGAGAAATGGCATGGAAAAAACTTACCAAACGTTTGTCATTAAAAAGATCATGTAGCTATTCTTTTATAATGTATTTTGACAATTATACAACATTCCCATGAGAACTGCTGTATTTGAGGCTGAGACTCATGTTTAAGCAGGATTGATTTTTAATTAACAGGCTAAAAGATCCATTTATTTAAGGAGTGCTGATTTTGCTGATTTAATGTTGGCTAATGCAAATTTAAATCAGACATGTTTAATGAATACTAATTTATTAGTATTAACTTACATGTTGCTTCAAATCTGCTTAATTGCTAATATGACTTAAAAACAAATATGTGAATTCTTGTCTTTCTAAAACATGACACTTAGCTTTTTTCTCTTATAATCTCCAGTAGACAACTGAACAAATGATGTTGACTTTTTTTCCATCAAAACATTTACAAAGACCTGACCACCACAGTATTAATAAACACCGCGAAGTGCAATTTAATTAGATGTTATTATACCATGCTTATTTGTTTGTGTGTGTAACACAGTATCACATTATAACAAATTCATGTAAATGTTTTAGACTTCAAATCATACATTTGATAGACAAAATAAACTCACCAGTTTTAGTACCATTTTATTGCCTTTCTTGTCATCTACATATAAAAATATTGGTTTAATTTTTCAATGAAAAAAACAGCAAATCTACAATTATTTCTTGGATATTGCTTCCCCCAAATCAAATAACACCTTCAGAATTTCTTAATAAAACAGATGAAAGACAATTTGAGGTCATCTATATATTTCCTCTCTATGTATTTTTAACACAGCAATTTTATTAGTGTAATAACATCCACTGATCTGTGCATTTACTAAGATTCACAAAGCAACTAGGTAGTGATTAATTCTGAATAAATGCTCACCACTATATGATTTACTGCTTACTTATTTCTTTTTTCAATAACGTGTATATTGCATTTTTCTGACCATAACTTTTTCTCTGGCTGGTCAGGTCACGACTGAGAGCAACAGTTGTTGAAGTGCTGAGTATTTAATGGAAAATATGCAGGGTCATACACTAATCACAACAGTTTTGAAGGTAGCAAAAGTTTTGGCATTAAGACTGTGTGTGTGTGTGTGTGTGTGTGTGTGTGTGTGTGTGTGTGTGTGCGCGCGCGAGAGAGAGAGAGAACACTAATGTTTGCAGTTTGTAGTTAGTGTAAGACCTGAAGAAGGAAATACATGTGTTTGAAGCGTTTCTCATTTAGTGGTACTGTTTATTATTGTAATGTGTAAGGTAGGGGTTAGCAGCAGGGGAAAGGGTGGGTTAGGGTTACCATACATGAGTAAGTGGTGTGGGGGGGCAGGTAAAGCATAATTATACCCCTCAAGTGTACCTCATTATGAGGAAAGTTCTTCATTTGGGGTCTTAAAACATTCATGTTCCTCGAAGTTCCACATTGAAAAGATCGTTCACACAGTCAGTGTTAGCAATTTTTTAACTGATATCCATGGTAAATAGAACTGAATCATACTAATTCATTAACATAACTATTATATAATTAAAAAATATCACATTTCAACCATACTATGAGCTTCCTAGATAAAGTTGTTAGTAAGCTGCTAGTGACTGTTTCACATTTTGCCCATTTGTTCCACATTATGAACTCGTTTAACATAGCGAGATAACAGCAACAGAGCTCTTCCATTCTTTGTTGCTGTCCAACACACACAAAAAAAAGACTTATACTACTGGAAGAAGTCTGGGCGACCGGACCTTTTTCCATTAGTATAAGTCTGATTTACAAGGGGCACGCTGACCAATCAGTGTGCACGTTTTGGAATATTAATGGGAGGGTCGTTGTATAATTTAGATTATAGTGCAGTCTTGATTAACAATGTGTTTCTTTAGCAAAATTAAATACCAATGTTGTTTTTCCTAATGAGTTCAACTGGAACACGTATGCATTCTTTATAAAATAATGGTGTCTCTATGGTGTTTTATTTATTCATCTTTAAAGCAGTACACTGTATTAATCATATGCTGTCCTGTTTAGTTTATTTCTAAGCAAACTCTTAACTAGTATTTGATTTCAGGCTTTACTCTGCAGACCTACTAAGGAAAGATTTTATTTGACTTTGTTTTGCTGTGTTTAGTTTAACTTTCTTTACATTCGACATCTTTTACACTTTCACCCATCTCATTGTCACATTCCTTCTTAGGCTGACATGTAGGGGGTTATGAAATATGTTCTGCTACTCCCTTTGCTTTGGTGCCATCATTATTAGAGCTCCATCTATGGCATCCTCAAGTTCTGCTTTCCTAAGCATTAATTGAGTTATTTAAGACTACACGTACTAGATATGTTATTTATTTTTCTTTTTTTTTACCACTGACTTATTTAAACCCAGAAATCTTTGATATGAAGAAAAACAAAGTTCTTCAGCAGTTAATGCTGAGACAAAATTTAATAAAATCCCAGAAGACACAAGAATGATTTTAAAACTGGGTTATTCAAGCATACTTGCTTCTGGCAATGGCATTTCTTCAGAAACAGTTTCTAAATCTGAGAACACGAGGAAATGGAAGAATTTGGCCAGGAATTTTGAAAATGACTAATGCCAAGTTTTCTGAGGTATTTATTGAAACGAACTTAGTTTTTCTGTGTCCTGTTCGAAGCCATCTGCTAGAAAAATGAAATATACACGCCCTGCATATGTTGCTAAGGAACTGGGAGGTAATAATTTAAGTGAGGCATGTGACAAGGATGTTGTTGTTCATGAAGACAGAGTCACAATTACTATTAATTTCAATTCAGAGCTATTTCACAATTTGCCATCAACCAATATGAACCTTCAGATCTCTCAGAAGACGTATAATGCTATCATAGGTAAATACACTCAGCTGCATCTTCTTCATTATCACTGCTGTTTGCATAAATCATTAGTAAATGTTTGTACATCAGTTTACTGGAACACTGTGTCTCTGCAGGTATGGTGAGATAAAGTCCTGACTAAGGCCTAGCTGAGCCATGTTCAATTAGCAGTTGGGGTGACTGACAGAGTGACAGTGGAGGGATGGTCGTGGCTATCTCTGAGGAGGTGGTGGTGATTGGTTACATAGGGTTCCTCATAATAATTCTTGGTTGTGACTGGGGATATAACATTGTGGGATTTTGTCTAAGGAGGGGACGGGTGGTGGGACTGGCTGAGCTGTCTCTAAGGTAGAGTGATATGTTACATGCCCAAATTGTACGCTGTTACCTCCGACACAAACACAAAGGCCATAATGAGAGGAAGGGGGGTAACAAGGTAGACCAAAAATAAAATCCCTGTCTGATGATGGCAGCCAAGACCCCCCCCTCCGAGATGCCCCTATCTTCCATGATCGGTCCCGGCTACATTAGAGTTCATCCAAGTGATACAGAAAAGTTGGTAGACCTGACACAGATATGGGGTGCTGTTGTAGAAGGAGGATACCCCGCATTGTGAAAGAAGGACGACTCTCATGTTATAGAAGGAAGTAGCAGTACACAAAAGCCACAAAAACTGACAGATCAGAAATGAGCCATAAGGATGATAGAGTGGAGATTTGAGGATAAGGAAGAAACTATGTATTGTTATTATTGTTATATATTGTTGTATTAAGGAAGAAACCAATAATTTATAGACAGAAGATATTCATAAAGCTTAAGAGTGAAATTAGAGGAGAGAAAAATACTTGGTTCAAGAAAAACTGTCAAAAATTCAAATACAAATGTGCATTCATTAATACAACAGACCCATACAATATATTACATAGACAAAGAAATGTTGCACCACCTGGAAAAAGAAGGGACAGAGGAAGTTCAAAAATATAAAGAACACAATCCACAGATTTTTGAAAGGTATAAAAAAGAATCATGGTCATGGTAAAGAAAAAAAATGTTCTCATGTGGTACAATATTTATGCAAAGGAAAAAGGCAAACTAATCAATAAAAAAGCAGCTTCAAAGATATTTGAAGACAAATACAGGCAAAGGAACCCAGATATGAAGAGTTCACAAAAAATAAAATAAAATAAAATAAAAAAAAAAAATAAGAAAACAGAGGGGGGCTGTTGAACAGATTATTAATAAGGAAGCATTTAAACAAAGAAAAGCTGAAGTTATGGATTATTTGTGAAGTGAAGGATTTAACCTAGAAAGTCAAACACAGGTGCTGTCACGGTATAGTGGAACAATTAGTTCCCAAATTATGGAGAATCAGGGAGAGCAGGAAACATCTGAAGAAGAAATATGGACATGGGAAAGAAAAAGAGATCTGATATGGTGCAAGATTTAAGGAAAGGAGAAAGCAAAAGTAATAAATACTAAAAAGCAGCACCAAAGAATTTCACAAAATAAAAAAAAAAAAAAAGAAAGAAAACAAAGGGGGGATGTGTAATAGAGGATTACTAAGGAAGATGTTAAAGAAATAGAAACTTAAGTTATGGATTACCTGAGAAGTGAAGGATTTAGTGTAGAAAATCCAACACTGGTGACATCACAGCATGGTGGGACATGAGTCCCCAAATTAAGGAGAAACAGATGGAGTGGAAGACATCTGAAGACTTGACATGAAACAATACTGTGGAGCCTTCTGTAGGAAACTGGTACAAAAGTTTGGTTGAATTTGTACACTAAGGGAAGAAGCATGAGGCAGTGGCAACTCTGTCACATCCAATGTTGTGCCATGATGAGCCAATGAGTTCTCGTGTGAAGAAATAGCAGATGAGGCAGGATGCACCTGAAGAGGAGAAGAAATTGATCTAAGGGAATAGTTGCTTGATTTAACAGATATTTATAGACATAATAAGATCAATGAAAGAAATAGATTATAGAAAGTAAATAAGACCCAAAATGTTAGAAGCCTGATAAAACAAATGAACACAGTAATCAGGAGGATTAAGAGAAATTCATGTGATATTAATAGAAGTAGCTAGGATATATTACTGTACAGCTAAGTTAAAAACATATAAAGTCTTACCTCAAAAGCATAGTTCAATAAAGCAAAGGAAGAGAAGAAATAAAATGCCACCAGGAATCATCGAGTTGAGAAAATTATAAAGCAGTTAAGACTAGAAGTATCACTGTTAGAAAAATATAACAGGGAATAGATCAACAAAAATATTTTGAAAATTAGATGTGGTGAAAACAAAGCACAGTATCAAAATAGACCAGGATCTATCCTGCACTATTGCAATTAAAAAACTAAAGATATCAGTATATGCATAAAAACTTAGAAGATATGCAGATAAAGGGTCTATATTATGTTATTGAATACCCCTAACATTGAACACCATAACACCGACACACATAGCCCGAACCGCAAATACGTTGAACCCCCTAAACCGTGAATTTTCAAATCTCGAACTGTCATAGTCGGCCAAAACCACCGCATGCTACATACTACATACCCAAACATAATAAATAAAACACATACATGCACAGACCAAACCCTACTTTTAACCCTACACTAAACCTTACATACATTACTATCTATGCACTTACCTTAACCCGCACCCTAAGCCTAATGTCCGTAACTATCGCAGACTTACCCTACAGACATATACCCAAAAAAAAACAAATAATTCGCACACATACAGTTAACAAAACCCTACTTCTAACCCTACACTTAACCTTACATACATTACCTATCTATGCACTTACCTTCACCTGCAACCTAACCCTAAGGTCTGTAACTATCGCACACTTACCCTACAGACATATACCCAAAAAAAACTAATAATCCGCACACATACAGTTAACAAAACCCTACTTCTAACCCTACACTAAACCTTACATACATTACCTATCTATGCACTTACCTTAATCTGCACCCTAACCCTAAGGTCCATAACTATCGCACACTTACCTGACAGAGCTATACCGCAGATGGGCCAACCATCACACTTCGACATTTCGTGTTTCACGGTTTTGTATGTTCGCTGTTACCGTAGTTCGCTCTTTGTGTCGGTCTTCTGGTGTTCAATGTTACTGGGATTCGATAACGTAATATAGACCCCAGATAAATATAAACGTAAAGTACAAAATAAGCAATTTATTGATTATCCAAAAAAGTTTTACAGAAAATTGAGAGATAAAACAAAAGAAATAGAAACATCACCAAAAAAGAAACAAATAGATACATTTTGAAGAAATATTTATCAAGACCCTGTGGAACATAACAAAAATGTTGAATTTATAGAAAAATTAAAAGAGACCGTATGGAGTTCAAATGCAGAGGATATAAATTGGAATAAAGTAACAGCCAGTGAAATTGAAATAAAGTTGTTTTTTTTAAATAAAAAACATCTTTATTAAATTATCACTTACAACATAGGCAACCATACACTTATATAAATGAAAACAAACCATATTGACATAATCTTAGTTGCAAGTATTATACATCACAAACCATTTCAACATAATTTTATTTGCAAACATTAACATCACTTATAATCTACCCAATTATTGT
The DNA here is from genome assembly GCF_019279795.1 of Protopterus annectens. NCBI lineage: Eukaryota > Metazoa > Chordata > Ceratodontiformes > Protopteridae > Protopterus > Protopterus annectens. Next base: position 347,652,163 of record NC_056730.1, on the reverse strand, counting down.
CAGACAACATTACATAGCTCATTCAAATCCTGTCTAATTTTAAACCTCATTCCTCCACTGTATGTATTGTTCTCATAATTCCCTTTTTTGCTACATAATTTGCTCCTACCCTTTTCTAAAGATCCCAATTCCAGTTGTTTTATCTCTGTTTCTGTGTTCACTACTTGAAGTACGGTTGGGTTAGACTTTCCATTTTCTAGTAATTGTTTTTTTGGGTCTATATTACGTTATCGAATCCCGGTAACATCGAACACCAGAAGACCGACACGTAAAGCGCGAACTACGGTAACGGCAAACATGCAAAACAGTGAAATGTCGAAGTGTGATGGTTGGTCCATCTGCGGTATAGCTCCGTAAGGGAAGTGTGCGATAGTTACGGACCTTAGGGTTAGGGTGCGGGTTAAGCTAAATGCATAGATAGGTAATGTATGTAAGGTTTATTGTAGGGTTAGAAGTAGGGTTTTGTTAACTGTATGTGTGTAGATTATTTGTTTTGTTTGGGTATATGTCTGTAGGGTAAGTGTGCAATAGTTACGGACCTTAGGGTTAGGGTGCGGATTAAGGTAAGTGCATAGACAGTAGGGTTTGGTTTGTGTATGTATGCGTTTTATATTTTTATTTTTAAACTTCACTTTAATTTTATCCCAATCCCCAGCTATATTTTCAGAAAAAATGTCTATCTTCTCTAATAGCTCCTGAATAATTTTCACTACCCAGTCCTTAAATTCCTCTCTTTTAAAGATATAGGTGGGAAAGTGCCAGTGTCTCATTGTTATTTCTTTACCCTATGTTTTTATTGTAGCTATTATTGGAGCATGATCTGAACTAGTTATTGGGTGTGTATCAATACTTTCAATTAAATGCACATGTTATTTAAATTATCCAGTTATTTAGGGGAAAAATAAGTCAAATGGGATGAGTTGATTAAAATAAATAAAAAATAAATGAAACATTGAAAGAGTATATATATCAACTCAAATAAATGACTAAAGGCTGGAAACATGGAAGAAGCTTTAAACAGATATTCAGATGCAACCGTTCAAAAGTAGCTGTTTCAAAAATGGTAGAATTAGAGGACAGAGTATGTAGGGAAAATCTGAAATTTTCTGCTGTTCCAAAGCAGTAAGAAGGAACAAAACCTATTCATTTTATGAGGGTAAAAATTAAACAAATGCATAGGTATTCTAGAGCAGGAACCGTCAATTGAAAAGGCAAACCATATGTATGCTCCAAATCTGACCGTGAGAAAGTAGCTAAGAACCATATTAGTAAGGATAAAAACCTACTAGCAAGAAGAGTTAATCCTGACAACCGTATGTCAAATGTGTAAAGTCTTAAAAGATGGAGACAGCAGAGTGTTTGTGGAAAATGATTATTTAATGTACACCAGGCAGAAGAGAAACAAATTTATTCCACCAATCAGGGAATGTTCAGAAACAGAAGTGACAATCAAGCTGCTGCATTCAGCTGTCTTCAGAATATTTTTTCCTGGAGGATCAAATTAATTTTTGATGCAGAACAAGCTAAGGAAAAAATAGTAAAGTTTGTCCAACAAAAAGTGAGCCATCAAGCATAAGGGAACTCTGCTTCTCATTCGTCTGATAATAAAGCCCACAGAGAGATTTTGCCAGTTAAAACTTTTCCACTGTTCCAAAATGTGAGTTCTGGAGTGATAGAGAAAAGCACAGGTGTTGACTAGAAGAATCAGAAGTACCTTGGAACTGAATCAGAATCTGGAGATGGGAGATGGAGATGAACGTGAAGAAGACCAGCAACATGGAAATTAGTGAAAAAATGTGAGGCTGCAAAGCATCAATCACATTTGTGAACCACAGCCATATAAGAAAAAGTGGAAAGAGTGTATTCTTTTGTCTTTGTTTAACTTGTAGGGAACTGAAAGGCATTTGCTTCACCTCATGTCATTAATATTTGAAAGAGACACCGAGAAGAGGGGAAGATGAAGGAAAGGGAAGTAACTGTAAGTAAAACAACTTCTGTTCTGAACAGTATTTCTACTAAACTTTGCATGATATGAAATGCATATTTTATTGTAAAGCAAACCCAAACGCCTTGGAGAAATGAGATGGGGTGGGGTGGGGAGTAACAGGGTACTTCAAAAGTAAAATCCCCTGGCTGATGATGGCAGCCAAGATCCCTCAGAATACCCTTAAATTCTGTGACTGGCCCCGGCTGCATTAAAGTTCATTCAAAGGCTATAGAATAGCTGACAAACCTGGCATGATGAGGGGTGTAGGGTGGGAATGTCATAGGATGATGCATGTGAGTGAAAAGTACTCAAAAAAAGTTTATGAGAATCTTGACAGTGTGCTTAAATCTTTCATTGACAGATTTTACAGGATTTATGACAGTGCTAGTTTATGGTTCAAATCTAATGTCCCGTACATCAAGCAGGTAAATTGGGACTTACCTAAATCTGATAAAAGCTAATGTCTGAAAATCTGTTTCACTCTTATAAAGACTCAAGAAATGGTAATGATATGTGTGAAGGAATTAATATTGTTTGGTAGTTCTTACATCTTTGAATGCTTCGCTTGTTATGCTGAAGTGGCCCTCTGACACGAGTTTCCAAGTTTCTGATAAGCTTAAAGGGATTTCTACAGAGCAGGAAAAAAATAAAGTAGCAAGTTTGCTAGCTGTAACAAATAAAATGTCTCTACTTACATATTTAATGTTTACTAAGCTTCTTTATCTTCTTTTACATAACCAGTATTTACAAGCAGCATCATCAGTCATGGTTTAAAGGTATAGTTGGTTAAAATAGTCAGACTTATCTTGACAATACACTGATGAAAATTAAAGTTTTTAAGTGTCAACAGTTTCTCTTTAATCATGAAGCACATATTTAAATTCAGGAGCTCTGGAAATGTTTGCCTAGTATGTTTTATGTTTCTTCTAATTTGTACTCTGCTCTTCTTGTACAGTGTAAAAAGCTATCATATTACAACAAAAGATCTTTTGGATAAACCCATTAATTTTGTTTGCAGTCTTTCTTTATAGACTATAAACAAGGGGGCAAGGCAATTCTACAAAGAGAGAGACAAATATTTAACATTCAGGACATGTATGAACAAAAAAAGAATTTAAAAAAATATACAATTTCTTCAGCTCCTACTACAACCATGTAGTTGAGGCATATCTTGTTCTCTTTTTAAACTTCTTCCACCTGTAGTAGTTGATTGCATTATAGTAGGCAACATTCCAAGAAAGCCAAACTAGAAATATGTGTATAGATATTTAATATCAGAGGGATTGCTAGATATATCTGTCCCAAAGCTCTTCAAAACAATTTTAGTCATTGCAGGTCCAAATAAAAGCACTTTCCAAAAGTGCATCTATTGGGTTATTTCTCCTTTTTATGGAAATGGGGTATTAATGTATTTTCCTTCTTGTCCAAAGAAAAGGATTAGTAGACACCTCTGTCTTTGGCAGAAGGTGTAAACACAGTGGGTTTAGATAAAGAACACAACTGATTAAGGTTTGAATCCTACTGCAAGGAGCTTTGGTAGGGTAAGTTAGCTTAATGATTAAGGTGTTTACCTTACAGAATCCAGGCACAGGGTTTGAGTCTCACCTTTGGGGAAATTGCTAGGCTTAAAATGACCCATGACAGTAGTTAAGCTGGTACTTACCTATAAACCTATCCATTCTGGGCCTTTCAATTCCCAACCAGAACTTAAGGTTTTCACATTCCATGTCCTTTTTCATATGTCATTTCAAGGCTTTAGATGATCACATCCCATCTAAAACAAACTGTTTTGGTATATTCCAGTTTTACATCCTCACATAAGATACCCCAGATTTCAAGAGGAGGAAGATAATTAAACATCTGCATTTCTACCCTATAATTACCAGAGTATTTGCAAAATGTGTTACTCTAAACAAAACAACTCACAGGCTGATGTATTAATGCATTTTTTATCAGTATGATTACTTGCTATGTGCCTTTTCAAAAGAAAAACCTTTACAAGACATTTCTGAACAGAGTGGCAGGCTTCTTGCCTTGATCATTGTGAGCTCTCACTTTCACACACTTTACTTTCTGTGCTGCTTGTTCTTAAATCTCTGTATGTCGCTGTTTGCTTTATATTTCTGTCCTCTGAAGTAGGATTAATACATGCTTTTCATATTTTAGTGCCTTTCTTTTGGTCACTTAAAAAGCACAGATCAGTACTACCATACTGTCTTAAAAAAAAAAAAAAAAAAAAAAAAAAAAATATATATATATATATATATATATATATATATATATGGATTCACTTTATAACCTCGAAATACTGAAATATTGAATTTCAGTATCTCGAGACTATAAAACCGAATCCACAAAATACCGACCCAAAAAAACCGCGAAATTCACAACACCAAAAACACTGCACACACATACACCACAACACCCACATCACAACATAAACAAACAAAACTACACGCATACACAACTCATACACACATAAGTGGGGGGCAAGCCCCCCTGCACCCCCCCCACACACCCCTACTTATATATACTAACTCCGAGATCGCACAAACACAAGCAAAAGCCAACTCACACACGCACATTCTCCGACCCCTCACACACACATCAAACACATCAGCACACTCACATACACTCTAACTCCCACTCAAAACCCTTAGAAAACACTTACCTGACATAACACCTACATCCACACACGGCACCGCGCACCATCAAAACACAATCCCGGACATTACGCAGCGTAAGGTCATAACTGCGAATTCGACATATATTCGAGTTCGCGATTATGACCTTTTGCTATTTTTAACATTCGGCTTTATAGTCTCAAGATACTGAAATTCGACATTTCAGTAATTTGAGGTTATAAAGTGTTTCCATGTATATATATATATATATATATATATATATATATATATAGAGAGAGAGAGAGAGAGTAAACAGAATGTGCTGATGCTGGTCTGTCTATCTATCTATCTATCTATCTATCTATCTATCTATCTATCTATCTATCTATCTATCTATCTATCTATCCAACTATCCATATACACAAAGGGTAAAAATGTCACACAGACAAACCATTCAGTAAAAACTGGAAGAAGGGCTCAACTAAACTAGAGTCTTCACTGTACAATACTTTAACCTTTTGTACTAGAGGACCATCAGATATATGCAAATGTGCCCTTAAGGTCATAACAGTGTTTCAGCTATATGGTCATAAATGCCCTTGACTTTTTAACTTTTTACTTTTTAAGTCCTTATGAGTACATTTAGGCTAAGAAAGCAAAACACCAGTAGATGTAAACATGCATGTTTTGGTCTTTTTATGACCTCATCAATACAGCACAAGCTGATTGATGGACATACTTTAGAAACACAGAGATTAGAATCAAACTTGATGTTCATAAATCTGAGGATACCTGCAAAATATCCCAAACAACATTCAAATCAAAGGGTAAAAAAGTCGCATAAAGACCATTCAGTAAAAACTGAAAGATCTAAGCAAGCTGAGTCTTTGCTGTATAATACCATAAACTTCCTGTAGTAGAGGCCTTTGAAACATATTCAAATGACCCTTCAGGGATATACCTTTTTACTTTTTTTTAGGTTTTTATGGGTACATTCAAGCCAATAAAACCAACCCCCAGAAGCTGTAGACATGCATATTTCATCCTTTTTTAATGGCCTCTTCAGTACAGCATACAGTAAGTGGATTGATTGGCTATACTTTAGAAGCACACAGCTTAGAATCAAGCCTGAGGTTCATAAATATAAGGGTGTCTGCAAAATATCAAAAACATCTGATGAAAAGGGTAAAAAGCTCACACAGGCAAACTGTTCAGTAAAACTGTATGTATGTATGTTTGTGCAGACACACGTGTGTGTGTGTGTGTGTGTGTGTGTGTGTGTGTGTGTGTGTGTGTGTGTGTGTGTGTGTGTTTATGAGGGCATGTGTGTGTATGTGTGAATGTGTTGTGTGAGAATATGTGTGTGTGTGTGTGTGTGTGTGTGTGTGTGTGTGTGTATATGTGAGCAAAATAACACAAAGATATTCTTTCTTTTTGTGAACATAAACTGTTTTTGCATTTAACAGAGCTCCTTTAGAAAGACAGATGGTAGCAGTGTCTAAGATCATTAGTTCTACCTACAACATGAAACCATATTACTTTTATGACCTTCAGTCCACAAATCTTCAGAGGATGTACATCTTATGAGACAATGTAAGGTTATCATCCATGTATCAAACGTCATTGTGTCTTTGCCTGTAAAATGAGATATCTTTCCATGACAACCAGGAGAATGATACAAAGAAAAAGAGTACATTAACATAATATCATCTCATAAAACAGAATGCCATAGTAAACAGAGCAATGACTGCAACATCTTAAGAAGTTTATATTGTGGGTATAAATAAAATCAACAAATATTGTGGATATGAATAACATCATACAGACATGAAACATAAAATGCAGGGTTACTGATAGGGAATAAATATATATACCCTACAGGCATCCACTACAAGAGGTTTAAAACATTACACACTAAATACTCTATTTAGGTGGGTCTTTCTTAAAGTTTTTTAAATGAGCCAGACAGATGTTGGTGAAGTTTTTTGAAACGATGCTTATTTAGATCATGCATAGTATTAAGTGAAGTTTATATCTCAGATATAAGAAAAAGAAGTCACTGACACAGAACTGTCAAAAATACTATAAACAGTAATTCAGGCAATTAAGTCCTTGGTTACAGGATAAGGAAGATAAAAGAAAAAGAGGTCACTGACACAGAACTGACAAGAACATAATACAAGCAGTTATATAAACAGTAAAGTAAATTCATGGATACAGGATCACTTTTTGATAAGGAAGATTTCTGGCTCATGTTCATATATAAATTGTTTATGGTTTGTCAAAGGACAGTTTGAAAATTATTCCCTACTTTACTAAAAACAAGCATTACCAAAATGATTTTTGGATTTAGGCACAGATAATAAATGTGACATTGATACAGATGTATGATGCCACCTAATAATTTACAGTTAGCAGAATTTAAAAGTTTATGGGAAAATGTCAAATGGCTGTGAAACAGATTATGCCTGAATGAAATCCACTCTAAATACAAAAGTGCAGTTTTATGCCTGAATGAAATCCACTCTAAATACAAAAGTGCAGTTTACTGGAAGAGTCTTCAATTCTGATCAGCAGAAAACTTTGGTATGTGACGGCAACCCTGTTCTAGTTACTGAAGATTCAAAAGGAAAAGGATAGAATGAATTGTTATGATGAATGAATGACTGTCAAATTTCAGCTGACTTTAGAATGATAGATTTAAGAGTTTTGATTGCATTTTCCTGCATTTCATTACTGTTAACTGTATTTTTTCATACTGTGAGGTCTGTTTTTGTCTGTAAGTGGTTAATCTGTGTTTTTTATGAGTTTTACTGTGTTCTTAACCCTTAAATTGAATAGCATAATCTGGATACAGGTGGCATACCTCTCAACTGTACAGATTTTCACAGAATGTCCAGATTTTTGCCTCATATTTTTGGTCTTTTCCTCATAAAAACTGTTGTTTTTTTTGACAAATCACCAGGACAGTCTAAGGATCTAAGGATTAAAGTCACTAAATAATGACATGCATTTGAGTTCCAGACTTTATTTCGTTTAGAAAATGCATGCTAAAACAAATCAAGTTATTCAATCAATGTTCTATGTTTATAAGAGCAATATTTAAAATGTGTCCCTATTTCTGGGCTGTTGTCCCCCCATTACGTCAGGCTTTGCCCAGATTTCTTGTGCTAAGAGTTTGAGAGGTATGTACAGGTCTGCTGCATCCAGAGCTGTTTTTCTTTTTTTTTTGCCTTTTGTGTTTCTGACAGACATCTTGTGTTTGCCTTCTGTGTTTCTGGCAGACATCTTGTGTTGGTAGGGGCCTATGTCCTCTGCTAGTGAGAGTAGCAGGGCTGCCTGGACCTTTTCTGGCATAAGCTCATTGGTAAAGAAAGCAGGGACTAGCAGGATTGGGGAGATTTATGTGTTACTGGAATCTTCTATTTTTGTGGTATTTAAACCCCACATTTGAGCTGATTTGGGTTTGCTTCCATGTCATGTAATGCAGCTGCACTGTTTTTAACCCTTTGTGAGGCATTCCAGCTACAACGTTTCCCGTAGTAGCACTTGTGTGATCACCTACTCTTAGACCTTTTACCCTTTACCCTCTTAGCTCTCTCCGGCCTCTCTTCCTCAGAGTCTGACAAATATGGATGGACAATTTCCTACATTTTCTCCTGCCAGTTTGGTTGATATGGGTATCGTGAGACAGTGTAGCAACTGCTTCATGTACACAGACAACCCTCTACTACTACCATCTAAGAACACAATTTGTGAGAGATGCAATTTCGTTAAGAACCTAGAGCCTATGCTCTCTCCCTCACAGTATATCTGGCACTGAGAAGGTTGTCAACATAAACACCACACCTCAAACACTACCCACACCTACACAACACACACCCACATATGCGGAGGTCCTCAGTAAAAACATACCCATACAAAAGAGACCTCTGAGGCAAAAACAAATGTGAACTCCACTGCCCACCATACCACATACCACACATAGTCCACACACCTGTATCTCACAGCCACTAAGGCCTAAACATAAACTCAACATATTAGTCATAAGAGATACCATTTTGAGGCACACAGGTGAGCCCCTCACCAGGCTGGATAAGGAGAAAGTCACGGTTAGTTGTTTGTCAGGTGACAGAATCCACCATATCACCCAATGCAGTCAAGCATTCCTACAATAGTGACTGTTATGACTCATAGTCCATGTTGGCATGAATAACTTGAGATGTACCTCCCTGGACTATATGAAGAAAGACATGATCAAGCTCACTGAATAACTGCCCCAGGCACTAGGTTCCTAGCCTTAAGCAGCATTGTACTGTAACCCAGAATGGTGCCTCGATACAAACAGAAAATGATTGACTAACAATTGGCTTACAGTATTTTCTGGTTTTATTCCAGACAGCCTGGGAAGACATAATTGACAAACCACAATGCTTTGCAAGAGATGGCCTGCAGCTGTCTCCCTTGGCCTTTAGCCATACCAGGTTACTCATCCTCTCATACATTCAGACTCCAAACCATGGGTGGCAATGCAAAAGGAGGTGAAGCTGCAATATATATATAAAAGACATACACACCTCCAGGCTGGTCAAACAGTATGACGCACAGGAGACACTCTAGGTGTAGTTAACCATTGACAAGACTCCTATTCAAATCATAGCTAGCTACAGGCCATCAACTTTGACTCAAGATGCCCACTCCACCTATCTGTACCTCTTTGTATCTATCAAGATTCAACCCTTTATCCTGTTCCTGGGTGACTAACTATCCAACCATAGATTGGAAGAACTACTCATACTAAAACACAAATGCCC